>NC_083098.1:92652486-92952486 GCF_949774975.1 Lagenorhynchus albirostris
AGATATATATGTATATATAAAATATCTAATATAACTAATTGTGCTCTTAGATGTATCCCTTTGTGAAGTTTATGATTAAATGTCCTTTTCACATGAACTTTCGCTATGCCAATTCTAGAGTATTAAACTGCAAGTACACATATCTGAAAGCAGATAAGTTTACAGCATAGCATAGTAGCTAAAAGCACATATACTAGAGACAGACTATTTGGATTCAAATCCTAGTTGAACCATTTTACTATAGCATAACCTTAGCAAATAATTTAATTTCTCTATTCCCTAATTTCTTCATATGTAAAATGGTGAAAACCATAGTATGTAACCATCTTAATTGCTGTGAGGATTTAATTCTTTAACCAGATACTAAATAATGTATTTGTTATCACTCAATAAATGTTAGTTATCATCAACATCAGGTTCAACAGCAAAATAAAAGTAAGCATTTAAAACAAGACCACTACCTTAAATATTTTGCTAAAGTAAAAGTAATAAATTATGACGTCTTTTTTGTGTGTGTGTGTGGTACGCGGGCCTCTCACTGCTGTAGCTTCTCCCATTGCGGAGCACAGGCTCTGGACGCGCAGGTTCAGCGGCCATGGCTCACGGGCCTAGCCGCTCTGCGGCATGTGGGACCTTCCCGGACCCGGGCACGAACCCGTGTCCCCCGCATCGGCAGGCGGACTCTCAACCACTGCACCACCAGGGAAGCCTCATTTTGTATTTTTAACAATGACTTCAGTATTATTAAAATACACATCTACATATTTGTTTTAACTTAGAAATAAAGAAATCCATGGGCTCCTTTATGTCAAAGACAGTATAAACCACAAATTAATATCTCAAACCTAAGATAGTTTGTGGTCATTTAGTTTAACGGATTTAATCCAAGTGCAGCATGAAATGGTGAGAATGGAGGATTTGAGCAGTGAGTGGCCAAACCTTCAAAAATCTTTCTGAATTAGCTTTGTTATTTAGTTAACATTGCAGACACAGGACTTTCAAATCACATTGATGAAAATAACGTCAAAGTTTAAATATGGAAGTGATTTTTTGATGATGTCTGAAAAGTGACCCCTAAACGGATATGTCCACATCTTAATCCCTGGAACCTGTGAATATTACCCTATCTGTTAAAGAGTGAAATTTACACATCAGTTATGGCAAAAGATGTGATTTAAGTTTAGGATCTTGAGAAGAGCAGTTAATCTGAATTATCTAGTTGAGCTCTAATATAATAACATGTGTCTTTATAGTAAAGAGGCAGAGTGAATTTTGGAGAGAGGGAAGGCAATGTGGCCATGGAAGCAGAGATTTGAATGATGAGGCCACAAGACAAGAAATGTCTGCAGCCACCAGAAGCTGGAAGATTCAAGGATTACCTCTTAGAGCCTATGGAGGGAGCATGGCCCTGAAGACAC
The DNA here is from genome assembly GCF_949774975.1 of Lagenorhynchus albirostris. NCBI lineage: Eukaryota > Metazoa > Chordata > Mammalia > Artiodactyla > Delphinidae > Lagenorhynchus > Lagenorhynchus albirostris. The sequence goes on from NC_083098.1 coordinate 92,653,905, forward strand.
GTTGATTCCAGACTTCTGGCCTCCAGAACTATAGAAAGAATTCACTTATGTTGATTTAAGGTACCCAGTTTGTAGATATTTGTTATAGCAGCCTCAGGAAACTGATACACTTCTCTTCATCAATAATGATTGCTGATAACTCTATAGCTGTTAAATTAGTGTGATTCCAATAGGAATCCAAGTTTACATATCCATAGATTTATCCTTTGATAGAAAATATGCATGCAACTATTGCTGCATTATTTATATGTAAAATCTACCTTTGCAATAAAATAGCATATTCTAAACTGATATATAACATTTAATAATACACTTGCTATGATGTGCATTCTTCTGTTGGACTGTTTAGATTGCAAGAAACATAGAGTACTAAAATAACCAAAATTAACAGGACATTTATTAGAAAAACACACATGTATGTAATAAAAAGTGGAATCTCTGACATGAGATCAGGCATCAAGAGAAAAACTGAACAGCCAAATCTTTCTGGAGATTACAGCTCTGCTTCCAGTAGTGCAACTGGAAGAGTGTTCACCAGCAAGGCCAGTTCTAATGACCTACTCTGGTGCTAGATTATTGATTTACATTGGATTCTTTGTCTCTTCGTAGTTTGTTCCTGTTTCAAACTCACACTCAAATTCTCTTAAAAATGTAATTTTGTTTATAGTCAAATTGTACATGATAGTCAAATAATAATTATTTTTTACATATATAAACACCCTCAATTGACCAGCCATTACAAATTTTGATTAGCAGTTAATCATTCAGAAAAACATTAATAATATTTTTGTCTTATCAGCAAATTAATATATTGTGAAATTATTGAGACTAACTTATCATTATATTTCCAAAATGAACTGTTGAAAAAGATAACACTTGTATTCTAAATATCCCCAAAACAAAATTTTGGTGGTAAATCAAAAGCAATGTATAGGGTATCACTTTCTACAATCCGTTATAATCATTTGAATAAAAAGTGAAAAACTCAAGAGAAAGTATGAGATATTTTATAGTAAGGGTATATTTTTTAAAATCTTGAATTCCTCATTAGTTAATATAGTGTGTGGCAGTTTCCAGAAGGCTGAAAGCTATTTGTTGTATGGTTGAGCTAAAAGACAGAAGCTGAAAGTGGATAATGATCAAAGTATATGAAGTGAAAAATAAAAAGAGTGTGTACACATCTTTTATAAATGGCTCTATGTTGAAACCAAAGAGTGAAAAGTTTAGAAAAGAGGGGAATATTAATCCATACAAAATTTGGCAACACAATAAAACTTATTATTCATTTTTCTTTCAGTCATAGAATAGCTATATTTTTTTATCTGAGTTGAGATCAAGGAAAGAATGATTATTTAACAGTCTTTACTTTGGTGGCCAAATCAGATAGAAGTCTGTCTAGACCAGACTGTAGACCTGATTTAGCATGAATAAATCTAAATGAGTATGACCAAATATATTCATTCAGTTATTTAAATGCAGTTTATTCATAGAGCACAATATGTATTATGTGTGATGTTACTAACTGCCCTATGGAACTTACTATTTAGTGAGAGTGATTGACAGGTATATAAAGAGTTGACACTAAATCAAAATGAGAATATGTGAAAGTGAGGAAAGGTTTTAAATTAGCCTGGAGGGCAATGGAGCAGAAATATTATTCACTGTTCCTAAAGTACTAAGGTTATCAATTTGTGTTGTTCCGTCTGCGTCTGGAAGAAGTACAGTGCCTAGTGTAGTACATGGGCTTCGAGGTCAGATTTCTAGTTTTGAAGGCTGACTTCACTAGCTTTATAGCTTGTCCTAGGACAAGCTGTTTAAATAGCTGGAGATTATTTTACCTGTAAAATACCAGTAATCATACTACCTGTCTCACCTATCACACCACCTATCTATTACTGAATAGATTAAATGAGACAATGGCTATGAAGCACAACACTGTATCTGAAGATTGTAGGTGCTTGTTGCAAGGTGGACACACAAGAAAGCCAGCTCTGGGATAGGAATTAGCATGCAGGATGTGTATTAGGAAGTACTATTAGGATGAACACCTGCGGGGAAGTGAAAGAAGGGGTTTTAGTCAGAAAAGGGTCTCAGCCTACCACATAGTAGGGGTTGGTATTTTATACCCCAACATCAGCCAGTCATCGGGGGCTAGCTGCTCTTCAGACATGGATCCAGCATTGGGCAAGATGTGTCTTAGCACCAGCAATTCTCAGAACAGGTTGATAGCCTTGACGTGTTACTGGCAACATTTCCAGCAGCTGGAGAATAAGTCCTGAAATCCTAGTGGGAAGATCTTGGAGGCTTCACACACAACCAACTACAGAATTCAATGTTAATTGTTTAGTCCTAGATATTGCTATTTTACTCCTAGTTTAAGTGGATTTCAAGTAGATAAGAGTGAGTTAAAATGCTGATCAAACTTTACCAACAATACCAGCAATTACAGATGTTAAAAAGAAGCCCCGAAAACACTGATCCATTTTGACTTAACAATTACATACCTAGAATGGTAGCCTAAGGAAATAGTAGGGATGCACAAAAATCTTTAAACTTGATTGCTTCTCAAAGCATTAGAGTAGAAATAAAAATTGAAACAAGTTAAATATCCAGAAGAATGAGTAAATGGTACATTCATTATTGATTATATGATGGTAAATTCATAGAGTAGAATACTCTTCCATCATTAAGATAAGGGTGTTAACAAAGATTTATTGACATAAGAACAGGTTCATGGAATACAAAGTGAAAAAAAAGAAAAGTAGATTAGAAAGTCTATATACTGCATATTTTTTGATACATACACACAAAGGTATATTCCAAAGTGTCAATGGTGGTTATCCCTACAACTGGGGTTATGGGAAATTATATATTCTTTGTTTTGCTTGTTTGTATTTTCTCTTCTCTTTTATTATTAAACGTAATATTCATATTAAAAAGGATTTATAATGTGTACTTGTGGTCTACAGAACAATCATAAGAGGAAAACATAGGTACTCACCTCCAAGTCAAAATAATAATAATATAAAGTCACATATTCTTTATATTATACTATGCTGGCATAATAAAGACTATAATATAAAATAAAATTAATATAATCTTAATATGCTTAAACTCCTGATATTTTCTCATCAGAATAAGAAATATTAGTATGGTAGAATACAAACAGAAATTTTAAGGAAAGCCCCTAAATTGGTCCAGAGGAAATTTGGCCAAGGTTATATCCACAAAGCTTACAGATTTGGGTTGTTCACACTGAGAAGGCCATATGGTCTGGTAGTAAAAGTGCAGGCTCTGGAGTGACCTTTCTAGTTTCCGATCTGATTCCTTCCAAACTGCATGAGATATTCCATGTGCCCTGACTAGGGCAGGGTATATGAGCAGAGGAGCATTCTTTAATACAGATGCTATATTGCTATTATGCGGTATAAATTTGAAGCCCAGAAATTCAGTATCCCATAGTTTTACAGGAGATTGTTTTGTTTTGTTGTGTGTTTGGCCATTAAGCTATCTTATTTTTGCAATTTATTTTTTCAGTCTAAGTATTACATTTTGCATTCAGATTTATTGTTAGGTTACTAGTTTCAGCAGCTAACTATTAAGATAATTGCTTTTTTTGTAATATTATCCAGTATGTCCTGGATTAATTAATTAATTAATTCTCTGAGTTCTGCCCTATCAGAATGTATTACAAATTAGATATTGGAAAAAGGCCAGGACAGAACCTTGAAGGCCAAATGGAGGGTGTGGAAAGATTATATCTCCTATCAGCTCTTCAGGACATGGGCACTCACAACTCCTACCCTCTCAGCTTCCAGGAGTTTCACCTTCAGACTAAATCCCTCTCTAGGATTTGCCTTTTCCCCAAAGAGCTGCCTGTCCTAAGGTTACAACTTTCCTCCCGAGCAGCCCACATCCATGACTGGTTGACGTAGAATTATAAAGGTCTGGCCCCCTTATCTCAATTCAGTTCAATCCTGAATGGCCATCCTAGCTTGAGAGCCCCCTGTGGAAACAGGATGTGGCCTCAACTGCAACTGTACCACCGTTCTACTAACCCCAGTTGGCCTCACTCCTTAGAGCTGCTGTTCCCCTTAAGCACTACCTATGAAATCACCTGCACTGAAACCTCTGTCTCAGGGTGCTTCCCAGATAACCCAGCCTAAAATAACTCAGATTATATCTATCAGTCTACTCATAGGCTGACATGGTTCATTCATAAAGATAATATTATAAGAGATTTGTTAACACTTCAATAAAATTAAGTTATGCAATTCTTATGGCATCTCAGAACGTTTTCTTTAGTAACTCCATTACATGGTTCATTTAGATGTTTCTTCTTGCTCAATCCTTGCTATTGCCTAGGAATCACAGCCTTCTTTTTCAAAAGCCCACAACCCCTCTGTGTCATCAACATGCCTTTCAACATGTGTGTAGTTAATGGGATTCACAGTTTTTTTGTTTTTTTCTGAATATTAAGAGAATATTTACATAAATGACTTACATCTTTACCATTTTTATGACTCTCAAAACCACTCATTCTAATTCTGTAAACATATGCTACTAGAACTACTACTCTATTACTGATACTTTAAAATTCTAAAATAATACTAATCCTCAAGTATTTTTAGAACATGTCTTTGCCAAACACAGTGTTGAGAGCACGTGTGCATATTTCACTTAATGCTCCAACCACCTGTAAGGCACAGTCATCACCCCCATTTGGGGACTGAGAAAACTAAAGCACCAAAAGGTTAAATCACATACTCAAGGTCATACATATACCAATTGGCATAGCTGGAGTTTCAAAGTCTGCAGTCTTGGTCACCACTACAAATCTACCACTTGAAATGTTTTCATGTACATTGGCATTCACCTGGATCTAAAACTTGGCACCTTGCAAAGCAAATAGATGTTCTCTTTTTTAGAGAATTAAGTATATTAAATGGCCCATTCTTTCAAAATCCCCAAATCAGTAGCTGATGCTGACTATAATCATTAGGCACCTGTCGTGTTCTATTTCCCTTTCTTCATGTTAGTCCAGCCACATGATTGTTCTGGTTAATCCCTGAACACACCAGCCATGCTTCCGCCTGAGAGTTTGATATTTTTCTATCTCTCTTTGTTTAGAATACCCTTTGCTAAGGTATTACGATGGATCAGCCTATTTATTTAGGTATTTATTCAGTGTTCACCTTCTTTGTGAAACTTTGTTTTGCCTTTCAAAAATCCTTCCATGGAATCTCTTGTCCCCAGAACTCCCTTTTTCTGATTAATGTTTCTTCCTAGATGTATTATCACAATTTTTTGTTTTGTTTTTGTCTATAATCTTTCAATAGATTTTAAACTCTATGAGATGTTTCTCAATTTAACTATGTGTTGTACCTCCAGGGATCATAATAGTGCATTTCATGGAGTAAATATTCAATAAATGTTCTTAAAACTACAAGAATGGGAGGTGGGGAATGGCCTAAAATGGTTTAGCAATGGGATCACTTTTTCCTTTTTTTAACATCTTTATTGGAGTATAATTGCTTTACAATGTTGTGTTAGTATCTGCTGTACAACAAAGTGAATCAGCTATGCATATACATATATCCCCATTTCTCCTCCCTATTGTGTCTCCCTCCCATCCTCCCTATCCCACCCCTCTAGGTGGACACAAAACACCGAGCTGATCTCCCTGAGCTATGAGACTGCTTTCCACTAGCTATCCATTTTATATTTGGTACTGTATATATGTCCATAAGAGGCTCACACTTCGTTCCAGCTTACCCTTCCCCTCCGCTGTGTCCTCAAGTCCATTCTGTATGTCTGCATCTTTATTCCTGTCCTGCCCCAAGGTTCTTCAGAATATATATATATTTTGGATTCCATATATATGTGTTAGCATACAGTATTTGTTTTCCCTTTCTGACTTATTTCACTCTGTATGACAGTCTTTAGGTCCATCCACCTCACTACAAATAACTCAAATTCTTTTCTGTTTATGGCTGAGTAATATTGCATTATATATATATGCCACATCTTCTATATCCATTCATCTGTCAGTGGACCCTTAGGTTGCTTCCATGTCCTGGCTATTGTAAATAGTGCTGCAATGAACATTGTGGTACATGACTCTTTATGAATTATGGTTTTCTCAGGGTATATGCCCAGTAGTGGGATAGCTGATTCATATGGTAGTTCTATTTTTAGTTTTTTAAAAAACCTCCATACTGTTCTCCATAGTGGCTGTATCAATTTACATTTCCACCAACAGTGCAAGAGGGTTCTCTTTTCTGCACATCCTCTCCAGCATTTATTTTTTGTCGATATTTTGATGATGGCCATTCTGACCAGTGTGAGGTGATACCTCATTGTAGTTTTGATTTGCATTTCTCTAGTGATTAGTGATGTGGAGCATCCTTTCATTTATTTGTTGACAATCTGTATATCTTCTTTGGAGAAATGTCTGTTTAGGTCTTCTGCCCCTTTTTGGATTGGGTTGTTTGTTTTTTTGATATTGAGCTGATGAGCTGCTTGTATATTTTGGAGATTAATCCTTTGTCAGTTGCTTCATTTGCAAATGTTTTCTCCCATTCTGAGGGTTGTCTTTTTGTCTTGTTTATGGTTTACATTGCTGTGCAAAGCTTTTAAGTTTCAGTACGTCCCATTTCTTTATTTTTATTTCCATTTCTCTAGGAGGTGGGTCAAAAAAGATCTTGCTGTGATTTATGTCATGGAGTGTTCTGCCTATCTTTTCCTCTAAGAGTTTTAGAGTGTCTGGCCTTACATTTAGGTCTTTAATCCATTTTGAGTTTATTTTTGTGTATGGTGTTAGGAAACGTTTTAATTTCATTATTTTACATGTAGCAGTCCAGTTTTCCCAGCACCACTTATTTTTCTTTTTTTAACATCTTTATTGGAGTATAATTGCTTTACAATGGTGTGTTAGTTTCTGCTTTATAACAAAGTGAATCAGTTATACATATACATCTTCTTCCCTCTTGCATCTCCCTCCCTCCCACCCTCCCTATCCCACCCCTCTAGGTGGTCACAAAACACCGAGCTGATCTCTCTGTGCTATGCGGCTGCTTCCCACTAGCTATTTTACATTTGATAGTGTATATATGTTCATGCCATTCTCTCACTTTGTCCCAGCTTACCCTTCTCCCTGCCCATATCCTCAAGTCCATTCTCTAGTAGGTCTGCATCTTTATTCCTGTCTTGCTCTGAGGTTCTTCATGACCATTTTTTTGGTTTGTTTTTTAGATTCCATATATAAGTGTTAGCAGAGTGAAGTAAGTCAGAAAGAGGAAAACAAATACCAGCACCACTTATTGAAGAGGCTGTCTTTTCTCCATTGTATATTCTTGCCTCCTTTATCAAAAATAAGGTGGCCATATGTGCATAGGTTTATCTCTGGCCTTTCTATCCTGTTCCATTGACCTATATTTCTTTTTTTGTGCCAGTACCATACTGTCTTGATTAGTGTATCTTAGTAGTATAGTCTGAAGTCGGGGAGCTTGATTCCTCCAGATCCGTTTTTCTTTCTCAAGATTGCTTTGGCTATTCGAGGTCTTTTGTATTTCCATACAAATTGTGAAAATTTTTGTTCTAGTTCTGTGAAAAATGCCATTGGTAGTTTGATAGGGATTGCATTGAACCTGTAGATTGCTTTGGGTACTATAGTCATTTTCACAATGTTGATTCTTCCAATCCAACAACATGATATATCTCTCCATCTGTTTGTATCATCTTTAATTTCTTTCATCAGTGTCTTAGTGTTTTCTGCATAAAGACTTTTTGTCTCCTTAGGTAAGTTTATTCCTAGGTATTTTATTCTTTTTGTTGCAATGGTAAATGGGAGTGTTTCCTCACTTTTCTTTCATATTTTTCATCATTAGTGTATAGGAATGCAAGAGATTTCTGTGCATTAATTTTGTATCTTGCTACTTTTCCAAATTCATTGTTTAGCTCTAGGAGATTTCTGGTAGTATCTTTAGGATATTCTATGTATAGTATCATGTCATCTGCAAACAGTGACACTTTTACTTCTTTCTCGATTTGGATTCCTTTTATTTCTTTTTCTTCTCTGATTGTTGTGGCTTAGAACTACTTTTGCTGCATCCCATGGGTTTTGGGTCATTGTGTTTTCATTGTCATTTTTTTCTAGGTATTTCTTGATTTCCTCTTTGATTTCTTAGTGATCTTTTGCTTATTTAGTATTTTATTGTTTAGCCTCCATGCGTTTGTATTTTTTTACAGATTTTCCCTTTAATTGATATTTAATCTCATAGCGGTGTGGTAGGAAAAGATACTTGATATGATTTCTATTTTCTTAAATTTACTGAGGCTTGATTTGTGACCCAAGATATGATCTATCTTGGAGAATGTTCTGTGTGCACTTGAGAAGAAAATGTATTCTGTTGTTTTTGGATAGAATGTTCTATAAATATCAGTTAAGTCCATCTTGTTTAATGTATCATTTAAATGTTGTGTTTCCTTATTTATTTTCATTTTAGATGATCTGTCCATTGGTGAAAGTGGGGTGTTAAAGTCCCCTACTATGGTTGTGTTACTGTCGATTTCCCCGTTTATGGCTGCTAGCATTTGCCTTATGAAATGAGGTGCTCCTATATTGGGTGCATCAATATTTACAATTTTTATATCTTCTTCTTTGTTTGATCCCTTGATCATTATGTAATGGCCTTCTTTGTCTCTTGTAATAGTCTTTATTTTAAAGTCTGTTTTGTCTGATATGAGAATTGCTACTACAGCTTTCCTTTGATTTCCATTTGTATGGAATGTCTTTTTCCATCCCACTTTCAGTCTGCTTGTGTCGCTAGGTCTGAAGTGGGTCTCTTGTAGACAGCATATATATGGGTCTTGTTTTTATATCCAGTTAGCCAGTTTATGCCTTTTGGTTGGGAAATTTAATCCATTTACATTTAAGGTAATTATTGATACGTATGTATGTTCCTATGACCATTTGCTTAATTGTTTTGGCTTTGTTATTGTAAGTCTTTTCCTTCTCTTGTGTTTCCTGTCTAGAGAAGTTCCTTTAGCATTTATTGTAAAGCTGGTTTGGTGGTGCAGAATTCTCTTAGCTTTTGCGTGTCTGTAAAATTTTAATTTCTCTGTTGAATCTGAATGCGATCCTTGCTGCGTAGAGTAATCTTGGTTGTAGGTTTTTCCCTTTCATCACTTTAAATATGTCCTGCCACTCCCTTCTGGCTTGCAGAGTTTCTGCTGATAGATCAGCTGTTAAACTTATGGGGATTCCTTTTTATGTTAATTGTTGCTTTCCCCTTCCTGCTTTAAATATTTTTTCTATGTATTTAATTTTTGATACTTTGATTAATATGTGTTTTGGTATGCTTCTCCTTGAATTTATTCTGTATGGGACTGTCTGCACTTCCTGGACTTGATTGACTATTTCCTTACCCATATTAGGGAAGTTTTCAACTTTAATCTCCTCAAATATTTTCTTAGTACCTTTTTTTTTCTTTTCCTCTTCTGGGTCCTCTATAATTCAAATGTTGGTGCTTTTAATACTGTCCCAGAGGTCTCTGAGTTTGTCCTCAATTCTTTTCTTCTTTTTCCTTTATTCCGCTTTGCGGTAGATATTTCCACTATTTTATCTTCCGGGTCACTTATCCGTTCTTCTGCCTCAGTTATTCTGCTATTGATTCCTTCTAGAGAATTTTTAATTTCATTTATTGTGTTGTTCATTATTGTTTGTTTGTTCTTTAGTTCTTCTAGGTCCTTTTCTAATGTTTCTTGTATTTTCTCCATTCTATTTCCAAGATTTTGGATCATCTTTTCTATCATTACTCTGAATTATTTTTCAGGTAGATGGCTTATTTCCTCTTCATTTGTTTGGTCTGGTGGGTTTTAACCTTGTTCCTTCATCTGCTGTGTGCTTCCCTGTCTTCTCATTTTGCTTAACTTACTGTGTTTGGCTTCTCCTTTTTGCAGGGTGCACATGTTCATAGCTTCCATTGCTTTTGGTGTCTGCCTCCAGTGGTTAAGATTGGTTCAGAGGATTGTGTATGCTTCCTGGTGGACGGGACTGGTGCCTGTGTTCTAGTGGATGAGGCTGGACCTTGTCTTTCTGGTGGGCAGGACCACATCTGGTGCTGTGTTTTGGGGTGTCTGTGACCTTATTATGATTTTAGGCAGACTCTCTGCTAATGCGTGGGATTGTGTTTCTGTCTTGCTAGTTGTTTGGCATAGTGTGTCCAGCACTGTAGCTTGCTGGTTGTTGAGTGGAGCTGGGTCTTAGTGTTGAGATGGAGATCTCTGGGAGACCTTTCACCGTTTGATATTACAAAGGGCCCGGAGGTCTCTGGTGGACAAATGTCCTGAACTCGGCTGTCCCACTTCAGAGGCTAAGGTCTGACACCCAACCAGAGCACCAAGACACTGTCAGCCACATGACTCAGAAGAAAAGGGGGGAAAAAAAAGAAAAAAAAAAGAAAAGAAAATAAAGTTTTTAAAATTAAAAATATATTAAAAATAAAAAATAGAAAAATAATTTAAAAAAGAAAGAGAAATAAAGAGAGAGCAACCAAACCAAAAAAACAAATCCACCAATGATAACAAGTGCTAAAAACTATACTAAAATTAAAAAACCAAAAACAGACAGTCAGAACTCTAGGACAAGGGGCCAAAGCCAAGCTGTACCGACAAAATCACACAGAGAAGCATACACCATACACACTCACCAAAAGAGAAAAAGGAAAAAAAAAAAAAAAATATATATATATGGATTTTAAAAAAAGGAAGAGGGCAACTAAATCATTAAACAAATCTACCAATGATAATAAAAACTCTAAATACTAAACTAAGATAAACATCAAACCAGAAAAAAATTAGATGTAGAAAGCACACCCCAAGTCTACAGTTGCTCCCAAAGTCCACCTCTTCTGTTTTGGAATGATTCGTTTGCTATTCAGGTATCCCACAAATGCAGGATACATCAAATTGATTGTGGAGATTTAATCCGCTGCTCCTGAGCCTGCTGGAAGAAATTTCCCTTTCTCTTCTTTGTTTGCACAGCTCCTGGGGTTCAGCTTTGGATTTGGCCCCGCCTCTGTATGTAGGTGTCCTGCGGGTATCTCTTCCCTGCCCAAACAGGATGGGGTTAAAGGAGCAGTTGATTAGCTGCAGAGGCCAGCGTGATGTTGCTACAGCCTGAGGTGCGCCATGTGTTCTCCCAGGGAAGTTGTCCCTGGATCACGGGACCCTGGCAATGGTGGGCTGCACAGGCTCCCAAGAGTAGAGGTGTGGATCTGTGCTTGCACACAAGCTTTTTGGTGGCTGCAGCAGCAGCCTTAGCATTTCATGCCTGTCTCTGGTGTCTCTGGTGAGCCGTGACTAGCGCTCATCTCTGGAGCTCGTTTAGGTGGTGCTCTGAATCCCCTCTCCTTCAGAACCCCAAAACAATGGTCTCTTGCCTCTTAGACAGTTCCAGACTTTTCCCCGGACTCCCTCCCAGCTAACTGTGGTACACTAGCTCCCTTCAGCTGTGTTCACTCAGCCAACCCCAGTCCTCTCCCTGGGATATGACCTCCCAAACCTGCGAGCCTCAGCTCCCAGCTCCCACCTGTCCCAGCAGGTGAGCAGTCAAGCCTCTCAGGCTGGTGAGTGCTGGTAAGATTCCACACACCAATCCTCTGTGTAGGAATCTCTCTGCTTTGCCCTCTGCTTCTCTGTTGCTGTGCTCTCCTCTGTGGCTCTGAAGCTTCCCCCCAGCTACCCACTGTCTCCACCAGTGAAGAGGCTTCCTACTGTGTGGAAAGTTTTCCTCCTTCACAGATCCCTCCCAGAGGTGCAGGTCCCATCCCTATTCTTTTGTCTCTGTTTTTCCTTTTTTCTTTTGCCTTACCCAGGTACATGGGGATTTTCTTGCCCTTTGGGAAGTCTGAGGTCTTCTGCCAGCTTTCAGTAGATGTTCTGTAGAAGTTGCTCCACATATAGATGTAGTTTTGATGTATTCATGGGGATGAAGGTGATCTCCACATCTTATTCCTCCGCCATCTTGAAGGCGCCTCCAACTCGGGGAGTCCTGAGGTGGAGCAGATCTCAAAACGGGTAATTCTGTTAATTTGTGGTTCAAGTCTGGATGCAGGCACTTTCCATCCCTCTGCTCTGTGGTCCTCGAGGTTTTCTCTGGGGATCACTTTTAAAAGAAGATGCATCCAGTAATATTAATCAAATATACATTTGAATGCAGCTTTTCAAATAAATTAGAATTCACTAACATTTATTTGGCACTTAGTGTATTTCAGGCAGTATTTTAGATATTAGGGATGCAACAGTGAACAAACTAGGTAAAATCTCTGCTCTTATATTGGTAACATTTTAGCTTTCTTGGCAGCACTATGGTTATATCATTGTGCTGTCTGAACAGGTTTTGCAACTAATTTTCTTCGAAAATATTCTTTTTTTTTTTTTTTTTTTTTGCGGTACGCAGGCCTCTCACTGTTGTGGCCCCTCCTGTTGCACAGGCTCCGGACACGCAGACTCAGCATCCACGGCTCATGGACCCAGCCGCTCCATGGCATGTGGGATCTTCCCGGACTGGGGCATGAACCCATGTCCCCTGCATCGGCAGGTGGACTCTCAACCACTGTGCCACCAGGGAAGCCCAAAAATATTTATTCTTGAAAATAGATTTCAACCAGGGAATTCATACTATTAATTATTTTCAGGATTTAAATCATGTTGTTTACTGACCATGCAAACTGCACAAATACAAAATAAAATTTTATTATGGACATTTTATTTTTACTTGAAAATGCCTCCAAATATGAGAACCTTTCCCTTACATCTCATATGCTAAAGCGTAACATTAAATGAAACATTTACTATATATATATCACTACATTATCTCCAAATAACAATGTTAAACACAGGATTTTTGGAGGATTAGGCATGCTAATGAAATAAACATTTCAAAGACAACATTTTAAAAATTATTATTTTAGCTAGCAATATTCATATTTGCATAAATTTAGCATAAGAGCTTAATTTAAAATGTCTTTCATTTTTCACCCCATTTAAAAATTTCCCATATTTTAAAGGACAGTGTGGTGATTTAATGTGGGAATATTTGCATTATCTTATAAATAACATAAGCATTGTTAAAAAGAGGAAGGAAGCCAAGTTCTTTAAAAATTTTGTACATATCTATTAATCATTCGATTGTGTGTCTTTTTCTGCCCTTGCTGCACTGCTTCTTTATACTTGTAGAAAATGACTAATACAAAGACACAGAGTGAATTATTGCTGCCAAAAATAAAATATGAATTTCCTTAACATAGGATTTTTTATTGGTATGTTTTAGTAACACTTTCAAACTTTTTTTAAATATGCATTTTTAAGGATGCACTCTAATTTAATTTTAATATATTTAATAAAATAGATACATAACAGTATATATATGCATATATTGTAATATACACTTTAGGGTCACTGAGTTGAAAACTGCTATAAAAAATATGTAGCCCAATATATATGAAATTGAAAAAAATTGTAGTAGACATAGTAATGAATATTAGAAAAATTTGTATTAAAATAGCACATGAAAAAGGTTTAGATGCAAATTTTCAGAAATATACAAAAGATGAAATTAATTAACATTGTAGAACAATATTATAGAAAAATTATGTTAAATTGTTGTATATTGTCAATAATATGGAGAAAATTGTCACTGCCCTAAGGAAGCTTGCAATAGAAGTAGACAAAGATAAGACTGATGAAATAATTCCAGAAATTGAGGGAACAGTAAGTCATCTGCTGGATCACATGCATAGACACTGAATGTTTCAAGAAATTATAAAACTTGTGATTCCATTAAAGATCTGAAGCTCATTACCAAAAATAAGGTACAGTGAACAGTGGTGAAATATTTCCATTATAGTTGATATACAGCTCTGAGTTTAAAGTTTGAACGTAAGCCTTAACTTTGAACAAGTCCCCTAACACCTGAAAACATTGTGAAATGAGGGTAGAAATAATATTTCCAACCTCACAGGCTTTCTGTGATATTAAATTAAGTAATGCATGTGAATGTACCTGGTCCAGAGCCTAACAAAAAAGTTAAATACTTACTAAATTTATCATTACTTTTGTTACATCCTTTGAATGGATAAGGATCTCATCTCCTGCCCCTTATATGGAAACACATAGAGGGAAATAGCCTACACTAATCCCCAAAGACCTCCATATGGATTAATAAACTCCAGTTGCACCCAATGGTAACTAGATTGATCATGTACACTGTATTGGCTGCCTTCTGTTTGGTTTCATCTCAGTCTCTACTCTTGTTCAATTGATCACTTCCTAAATATTGCACTTGGATCTTTGTTTCAAGGTCCTCTGCTGGGAATATTAAATAAGAGAGGTTGGGAATATAGCTTTAATCCATGTCATATAACTGAGAATTTGGACTTTATTCAATGTAGTATAAAAATGTTTTGAACATGATATAATATGAGTGGCTTTGGGAGAAGGTGAATTTAGAGGGAGACTATTAGAAGGAGTTAAAATTTGATATATTAGAGAAAAGAACACCTAGGAATTTATTACAGTTGGATAAACTATGATAATAAGGATTTGAATCAGACATAAAGAAACAAGACTAAAAACAAGAAAATATTTAAAAAAGAAAAACAGCTCAAAGGAAATAATCAGTAAGACAGTGGTAAGTTGATAATTATAGGTGTCAGGCAATAGTGACCATTAACACAGTGAATAAATATATATATTTAATGACATGAAAGAGCACAGGAGTCATCTTTTGAGATGACTTACATGTATAAACTATTTCTAACAAAACAGTAAAGGAATTTTCTACTGAAGTAAAAAAGCACACAATTTTTCAAAATTACAGAAAAAAGCAGGAAATTAATGGGTGTGGTGCTTGTCAGTCACATGTAGTCAGTTATAAGGAATTATTTTGTCTTTATTCTGAGTCATCACTTGCATTTTTAAAGTCTTCCTTTACTCATTAACTCTTCTTCAAACATCTTGTTGCTATTGTTGTTTCTAAGTTAGTATGTTATGTATGAGGTGTGCTAAAAGGCACAGATAAATTGGTAGATATATCAAGATGAATAAGAAAGAGAAAAAAATGCTATTACTGATAAAAACTGGCCCACATATCTGATTTGGGCAGAAACAATACTCATATTTAGGAAACAAAAAGGCACACATTTACTACCCAGCATGATTTCAGGGATACAATGTATGCTCTCAAAATATCTCCCAAAATTAGAGATAATGATTAAAATTTTAAAACTCAACTATTAACAGTGAATTTCTTTGATTTATTGTTTTTCACCTTATTGTCTCAAAATTGAATAGCTATTATAAATGCACATGTCATCAATTGCTTGACCTTGAAGGGGACAGGGGAAATAGGTGCAGAAATGTGCTATAAATTCCATTCTAGATAAAGTAGGAAGATAATCTGAATCACAGCTGCAGGGTTCTGTAAAGTTAAACAGCTTTGTAGAAATAATGAGTCAAATACAGCAAAAAGTGCCAGGGGAAGAGCCCACATTCATGACAAAGACCTAAAATTTGCCAGAGCTTTTTGGGACAGAAAATAGACAGCAGATGAAAAGAAAGTAATACAGGTTTCCCCCACTGTCTGAAAGTAGAGTGTTTCTATGAAACCTTTCTAAGCTGAAATCATGTAAGGTGAACAGAAAATAACCTTAGGACACATCTTGCTAATGGATGCACAAAATAAATCCAGATAAAGCAGAGATGCTCATAGACACAGTTTAGAGCTATGTCGACTTGATGCTGAGTTGCTGTGTGTAGTTCCCAGGGAAGAAGCTTGACAGTGCCACCCTCTGCTGGGGTGCACACTGCCTCTATGACAGCTCTCTGAAAACAAATGCTGAACTATTTTCCATTTTTGCCTCTTTATTTTTTGTAAAAGTAAAAATCCTCTTCAGATTTCTTTAGATTAATGAAACAGGTACTAATGTAGAGAGTGGCATCTGGTCACCCCAAGTATAATGGAATCAGTGCTAAATAATAAATTGAAATGTATATACATCCTAATCTTATCACTACTCATCTGGGAAACTTTTGGAAAATTATCTAAATGATTTGGGTCTCAGTTTTATCTTGTCAAAATTGGTCTAGATATATTGAAGGATGGGAGTGACAAGGACTAAAAACCAAGCATCTAGCTATTTTTCTAAGATTGTATGAAAACAAAGAGGATAAAATCTCTCATTCCTCTCCTTCCCTTCCCCACCCATCCCCCAACTCCTGCCACACAAATAAACAAACCAAACCTCATCCAAATAAGCCAGGTGCCCTCCATGATTCCATTGCCAAGACATGTGAAGATGTTAACTCCTTGCTAATGGGCTCTTTAATTGGCTGATTCAGTTCCAAAACTTCAATACCCTACTTAAGAGTGATGCTTTCAAAATTTACATCTCCAATCTCAACCTCTCTAATGAACGCAACACAATATATTTCATGATCTACTCAACTCAAGTCTTTGAAACCCAATGTGCACTTAAAAGACATCTAAATTCAGATGATAAAATTTTGTCAGTTACTTGATCTGTATTTGGATTTCATAAAATTTACAGTTCAAGAAGTAGAGTCACAAACAAAATTGATCCAAACACAAGGAAAGTTTTTCAATATCTGAATTGAGTAGCACTTTTAAATTTAAATTCAGTAAATTAAATAAAATGTAAAATTTGGTTTCTACTAGTCACATTTCAAGTCATAGAGGGCAATGCATTAGACAATTTAGGAATAACAGATGTCTCAAAATTACAGATTCACAAACTGAATATTTACCCTACCGTCTAATCTTCTCTCCTAGGCTTCCTGATTGCAGTACTTGGCACTGTTACTTACCTGTGGGCTAAGGTCAGAAAACTTGAAGTCAGCCTTGACTCCATGTTTTCTCCACTCCTCACATCCAGGGTCCAGGAAATTGTGATACATATATTTAAAAAAAAAAATCTGACCACCATTCATCACCTCTGCTGTTAAAGCCCTAGGCATACTCTCCCAAATCTTTATTGATTCTTCTTTCACTTTTAGTGACTTTATGCTATTTTCCAGACTATCAGTCCAACTAATCCTTTTACTCTGAATGTGCCACCTCTTTGCTCAAATTTCCTCAAATTTTTTCTTTTTCGTCATCCATAAAAAATATACTGAAATCCAAAGTCTGATGTGATCTGGTCACTGCACAATCTGTGAACTCATCCACCATCTGCCTCCCACTGAAGATCATCCAAGGTGTTTTCTTGGTTGTTCCCTGAACACTGGAAGCACATCCTGATGCAAGCCTTTATCTTTGCAGTCCCCTCAAAGTTCTTTGTCATCTAGTTGCCTGACTAACACCCTCATCTTCTCATTGAGGCTTTTCTTGACTCCCTTAAGTAAAAAATCCCTCCCCTCTTACACATTCATTCTATTGTCTCTTAACCAGCCCTACTCTCATTTTTTTCAGAACTCTTATCACATGGAGAACTATCATAGCATAGTGGTTAAGAGCACAGATTTTGGAGCCATATTTCCTCGGTTTCACTTTTTACTAGCTGTGTGACCTTGAGCAATTTCACCTTGCCACTCTGTGTCTTGGTTTCCACAACCCTAAAAATGAGGATAATTATAGTATCTTGATAGTAATGATGTTACTTTATCTAAAGGGCTTAGAACAGTGCCTGGCACATAGGAAATGCCTAACGTTAGGTTATATAGTTATTTGTTATTAGTTATTTCTCCCATTAGGGTGAAAGATACATGAGAAGGGACAATTTGTCAGTTTATTTACTGCAATCTTCCTGGATCCTAGAAAAATGCCTGGCCTATATTCTTGCTAAATGAATACATGAATAGAAAGACGAAGGTTAAAAAACATACACACAGACACAAGAAGAAATCGACAAATAATTATAATTAAATAAGATAACACTAGGAAGAAATATGTAAACAGGAGAATTGGGAGAAGAGAGGATTAAGAAAGAAAATCTATTTGTACTGTTTTGAATTAAATTAAATTGATTTTTAGTTGCACTCTTTTTTTTTTTACCATATTTTTGCATCCATCTCTTCATTTAATATTTTCAATGGTTAAAGCTAATTTGCCTTGACTTATCAATGAGGTAAATCAAGTAACATCCAAGATGCTCTGTTTGAAAGCATGCCATATAATGCAATTTAGAGAGGACCATGTCAGTAATTAGGAAACCGTATTCATTTCTTTACTGTACTACTGCCAGGTATTGACACTGCTTTACCTCTCTCATCTTTAGTTTTCTCTTGAATGGAATAAAGGAATTGGATTAAGTAGCTACTGTTAACCTTCTAGCTTTCTAATTTGTTGCATTTTTTTTATATGCTCTTGCTTTCCTCTGAATGTTTTCTGTCTACCTCTGCCTTCTCTCTGTCCTCAACTGGCACAAGTAGAAGAAACTTAAGTAATGTTAATATTATGGTAAATATAGCATAATTGCAAAGGTAAGCATAAAGTACAAATTATATGCTATACATGTGTATTCAGTGATAGTTAAATTTTATATTATTTCGGTTAGCATTGGTAATAATTTCTTATCTTGAACAACCAAATATGGTAAAATGAATTGCTGTTAATTGATAGAAAAAATGAAGGATATGAAAATGAGGCAGTAAAAGTAAATGAAATAGAGGAAAGAAGGGTACCAAATAATATTACAAATGGACAAAACAAGGGCAAACAAAGACTCTATAGCCATGATTTGTATATTTCCTATGGCTTCAAACTCTTTCTGATTTTACAAATTAATTAAAATTACTTCTGAGTGGAATAAGGGAATAGAGAGAAGCAACAAACATTTACAGTCCTGAATCTGATTTCCAAAGTGGACATCTCATTCAGTGAGGATATGTTATCTTCCAGTTGTAGAATATCTGAATAATTTTGACTTCAACTGCAGGCACTTGTATATTTTCCTTTAACAGAAATTCTAGAAGTAGGGAATATCACAAAGCATGTTTCAGTGATAGAATGAGGCTGTTTCAAGCATTCTGCTGAGTATGCTGGCTCTTCCCTCCGTTCATCAGATGGCATCGGAGTTTCAACATTACATCCTCAGTCAATGACATCTGAAAGCAGCAAGGGAGAAGTGTGTGGAGGAGATCATTTTTTTTAATGCTCTCTGTTTTCCATCAGGAAAGAATGTTGTTCCCTGAAGCACCCAGTATTTTCTCCTTATGGTCTATTCTAAGCCAATCACTGGTGAACCAAGCAAATCGGACTGAATATAGTTCATTCTCTGAGTTTAGGATGTCATCTAAACACATTGACACACCATATTACAATTTATTTGGAGTTTTTTTTTCGCAGAGTAGTAGGCATAAACGACAGGTGGTTGAAGATGATCAGAAGGTTTTTATTTGTTATTGTTCTTGCTTTCCACACATGCTTTAAGAAATAGTTCTAAACCAGGCCTGTGTTTCCTGTGGCCTTGTACAAGACTATGCTCTATTTCTTTACCTCTTATTTTAATCTGACTTTCTCCTTGCCCACAGGGGCAGGGAGTGAAAAGATGGAACCTTTCTTTAGAATGGTTTTGCTGCAGGTTTTTGTATGAATAAAACTGATAAACATACATGGAAACTCATTTCTGGACCTACTATGTGGTGGTGTACTTAATGCTTTTTATGATTTTTAATTACCTTAACTGCTGACATTTGTTGATCTGCACAAAGCGTAAAATAGGAACAAGTGTATAAAAATAACTTAAAAAGCATTTTAGAAAAATAAGTCCTGCTCATTAGCCACAGTTTTGTATCAGTCATTTTCCTTGTGAAAGTGTTTTGTGAAAACAGGGTTACCAATAGAGCAAAGTCCCTACTGGGAGTCTTTCAGCCACCAAAACAACATAACAAGTATTGCTTTTATATTAAATAGTGGTTAAGGCTTTTGAGTCAAACTGGTTTAGCATATAAACTTGATTGCATCATACTAATTGTGTGACCTTGGGATAAAAAACCCAAATTTCCAGGGCCTAAATTTTGTTATTAGCCCAAAAGCAATACTTGCCTGCCTCTCCAAAAAATATTAGCATCTAATGAGATGATATATATAAAGCAACAAATATAGCTCTGAATTGGTCTATAGTGAGTTCTACAATATTGTATATGATATATTATTATTGTGATGTTTTATCCACATAAGCTAAACTTGTTAACATTTTAACATCTCTGAAATCGGGTTGCCTCTTTTACTTGATCTCTTACAATAGTTCTTGCTAATTAGTGGTTGCTGATGTCATTGTCATGGCCTGTGCATGGGTAAATCAAGATGTTATTTCTAGGGCTTCCCTGGTGGCGCAGTGGTTGAGAGTCCGCCTGCCAATGCAGGGGACATGGGTTTGTGCCCCGGTCCAGGAAGATCCCACATGCCGCAGAGCGGCTAGGCCCGTGAGCCATGGCCGCTGAACCTGCGCGTCCAGAGCCTGTGCTCCGCAATGGGAGAGGCCACAACAGTAAGAGACCCGCGTACCGCAAAAAAAAAAAAAAAAAAAAAAAAATTATTTCTAGTGTTAGAACTCTGGACATCTACAATTGCTCAAAGTTTCAGTCAACAAACCACTCAAAGACCATCTGAGAAAGAAATACAGGTTTTAGTTGTTATTAGCTGAAAATTCTATGTTGGTGCTTCCTAGTAAAATATAGAAAATATCATCATCAACACTAGCAGAATAAATGTCACGATAGTGCAAGAAAACATGGAGACAATAGTGGAGCACCTTCTTGGTGGAACTGAGGACCATACTGTGAGAAGAAAACAATAATAATTCTGAGTCACAAAAAGTGATTTAGCATAGTAATCATAACTCTGATGGCAAAGAAAATTTATGAATACCTTAACTAATCTACTTTTCTTGTATTTTCCTTTGTAAGTACACATGAGTAATATAGGGCACTACTAAATACATGTAAAGAATCCTTTCAATAAAAATTTAATATGTGATGAAAGTTCTAGGTTACTATCTTTTAAAATGATTTTTCTTTATTTAAAACAGTATATAGAAAATAACTATTGAAATATTGAATACCAGCAATGGTCAGAAGCCCAGGAGATACCATGGAGAGCAAGAAAAAGAATAGAAAGAGTCATGCCCTCATGGAGCTTGCATTCTACTAGGGCACACAGACAACAGACAAATAAATATGTGATATTGTAATTGGAAATTATAAATGTAATGAATACAACTAAGCAGAGCATGTAGATAGAGACTGAAGAAAATAAATTTTCAAAAATCTTGTCTGGAAAGGCCTTTTTGAGGAGGTGACATTTATACCAAGAACTTATATAAAGATGCACACAGAGATGAGTGTCAAAATTCAGATTTAGCAGACTTTCAAAGGCCAAGAATCCCTTCTCAATTTTTTCTTAGTTAAATATTAAGTTCATTAATTTAGTCTCATTTACACTATGTTTCTTTAAAATGAACCCATCTTTTATAAAACTTTAATTTTCAGACTTAAAAATCATCAATGACAATATTCCTGAGGTTCTTCTCTTATACTAATATCAAACTTTTGAAAGACTAAAACAGTTGAAATTAAAGTAGCACTAGTTAATTTGATGATATAATGCTGATCTATTCCTTTAATATTTTACATTATTTGGAGTATGTGCTTAAGTCATCCATAATATAATATATAGATAATGATGTATTTCTAGATATGACACTGTCTTTTTAAGGGGCACTTAATGTTGCTAAGTATATGTTTTTGTTTATTTGTTAGTGTGTGTGTTTGTGTGTGTGGACTAAATTATTAAATATCAGGGGCTATTGTCAACAATTAGAATTATTTGTAATGTTAGAAATAAAGAAGTATTCTACAAGAGTAAAACTTTTACCATAAAGCTTTCATCTGTGTCTTTTATTATAGCACTTTAATAATTCATTAGAAAGCTGTATACATATATATTTTACTAGCTATATAATTTAGTATAACAACATAAACAATAACTACATAATTTATTATAATAATAATTTATTTGTAATAGTTTGTTATAACATTTATTTAAGGTGCTCAAAAGTTTTATTATTTTGACATATAACAGATAAATATAGAAAAATTATTTAATATATTATAAAGGCAAATAAGGATAAAAATAAATTCTTAAATACTAGGTAGTATACAAATTTCATGTTGTTATGGTAACCCAAAATATCAGAGATATTGAGGTATCTTACAGAATGGCAGACTGCTTAAACACATTTGCTTTAGAATTTTTGCCTCATGTAGTGATATTTTATGCACTTAACTACAATTTAATTTGTCTTATCATCTAATGAGCAATACGAATCACTGTCAATGAACCAAATATGTTATAGAAAAAATATTTTTAAAAGATATTAAATCAAAGTGAATATTGTAAGAGTACCATAAATGCAGACTTCCTTGTCATCACGCATTAATAAAATCATTATTTTAAAAATTATGTCAAAGATTTTCAAACAGAACAATTTATGTTCAGTTCTTAAAAACGTCTTTATATGGGTATGCTATGTTATTGTGGAAATTCCTGTTAGTGACCATTTCTTCCTCTTCTTGCAGTTGTCAATCAGGTGTATATTTAAAATGTACAGGTTAAACAGTCATTGAAAGACTTTGTCAAATAAATTGCCTACTTGAACTAAAATAAACAAAAGTAATTATCGTGGAATCCTGTTTTTTAAAAAACAATATAAAAATATGTGAAATTATTTAATGTTAAAAATATCCAAGTATAATTATGGGGCTTCAAAGTTAAATAATGGTTCAATTTGGAATTGCTCATATACCCCTTAAAGCTATTTAATCTATATGCATCTTAATTAAAACAGTAGTTTTAATGGATAACAAACATTCTTTTTCCTCATGATCATGAGTTTGTGCTTCCACTATTTGAAAAGCAGAATCCAAATAGTCAAAATGTATGCCAAGTAAATGCAAGGTATTCTTTTTATTACTATCTTTTTCTGTCTCATTAGTGCTATGTTTCCTCTGATAGCAAAATTCTTTTTAAAGCTGCTACATAATTTCAGTATTACTGAAAATTCTCCAATTCATTCTAGATACATGAGATTTTAAACCAACCTATCCAAGACAGGCCTTTGGGGGGAGGAAAATGGGCGTATCTCCCTCTCAAGATCTTGAGGGTTATAATTGCCAAGGTGACAAAAAGCCAAGCTCATTGTACTAGATGAACAGATCAGTGATTTGCTGTATGACAGTCTGTTTTCAATGACTTGTTTGGGATATTGAGATTGAATGGTATTGCATTTCTACATGACTGGAATTGTATTAACTTTTATTTTCCATCCCCTACATTTGCAATCAAATAACAGAGGAAAATGTTCAATCAGAGGTTATAGATTATCTCATTATATTTCACTAATGGATTTCACAAAAACACATAATTCTGATACTCATCGCAGTTAAGTCTTAATAAATGCTCTATCCTTGGCCACATTTTGGAAAAAAATTTACCAAATTATTGTGAGAGAAGTCCTTGGTGTTTGCTAATACCAGATTTACAATTTGTAGCCTACACACCAGTGTTTGCATTTTAATGTTAGTTTATTAACTGTACGTTCTTAGGTAATGTCCTAGGATTTAAATTTCCTAATGTCCAAAATGAGTAATATTTTGGATTCAACCACCAAAGATGTGCTAATGGATATCTCATCTTTATCTCCAGATTAGAGAATCTTTGCTTCATTTTAATTTAATATCATCAAAATAAATAGCAAGGTGAGTTTTTAGGTTTACCAAAGTCTCTATAACTCGCAGGTTATTATTGTGGTGGGTCATTTTGAGAGAAGGGGGAAGGGAGTTTGTTTCATCTGTGTTATCTCCATTCTAGAGAAGGTGTTGTTAACCCTTTAAAATAATAGCAAAATTTTAGTTTTTACTCTTGAGAGCCTGAACTGAATATAGACATAAGAAATAAAGAAATGTGGTAATAATAGAAGTTGTATGTACAAAAGTGAATAAAATGATCACTTTTAATCCTAATTTTAATAATGATTTTGAGGATGATAACATATATAAAAGTAGCTATAAAAACTTGTAGTATAAATGTCTAGATGCTATTCTAATAATTTTATATATTTTACCTTATTAAGCCTTCCTGATAATTTCACAAGGTAGGTATCATTATTAATTCAATTTTACAATCGAGGAAACAGACATTAAGAATTTAAGTTACTTGCTCAAGGTCATACTACTTACAAATGTCAGAGTATCAGAACCAAGGGAGCCCTGGTTTTTTACACTATGTAGTTACCTCCTTCTTGTAAATTTCAGTCTTCTTTGGCAACCAAACAGAATTCTCTCGCTGCTCTTTCTTAGTCTATTCATTGCTTTTACCCTCCTACCATTTGAATATTTCTGAACCAGAGTTTAGTTCTAAGATTTTATTATAGTCTCATCTTGCACCTAGTTAACTTGTTAATGCTTAAATAGAGTAATACACTTCAAAGGGGAACAGTCTTTTGTAGATTAAGATATTTCTACTACATATTATTCTATGGCTTCTGGAGACAACTTCTTTCTAATGGGATCAAATCTTAAATGAGATTGAGTTCTGCAGTCATCACATAAGGAAATGCATGCCGACTCCAGAGTTTTCATGTTGTTGAGTGTAAGCCTATTTGGAACCATGCAGTAGCTCTGCCCTGTTTGCTATTAAGTAGAATCTGATACAAATCAAGCCCTTTTCCAGCTTCATCCCAGAGAGTTTACCAAGGCCTGGTATACAAAATTCTTCCCTTTAATGCATCATGCTTGTAAATATCCTGGGAACATGCCTGATGGCAAGCTGTTTTCCAAGGCAGGGCAAACTTCTTCTATGAGGAAAATTCATTTTCCAAAAAAGCATAAAACAATAAAAAAGTCACTTTATAATATCACCTTTAACAAACAAAATTATAGAGGACTTAAAATTCTTCCTAAATGTTTTCCTTTGATGAATGTGGTTAAGTTGTGTATCACATCTCTAAGAACCAAAAAGATGAGTTTTCATTCTTTGGTTTACTAGTACCTGTCATCTACCTCTCCTCTTCAACATACACACTCCACTCTCCCCTTCAGAGGACAGTAGGGAAGAAAGGTCTGGATCTAGATATAGTAGATCATGGAGTAACAGTCCTATTTCAAAAAAAGATCAATAACCTCTTAGGCTCCCACATATAGATATATGTAATATAGTCTTAGACGCATAATTTTTTTTTTTTTTTTTTTTTTTTTTTTTTTGCTGTTATGCGGGCCTCTCACATTGCGGAGCACAGGCTCCGGACACGCAGGCTCAGCGGCTCAGCGGCCATGGCTCATGGGCCCAGCCACTCTGCAGCATGTGGGATATTCCCAGCCCAGGGCACAAACCCATGTCCCCTGCATCGGCAGGCAGACTCTCAACCACTGCGCCACCAGGGAAGCCCCATAATGTGTTTTAAGAAGAGAGTACTACTAGGATAGTTTCCACATGAAAAAAGGGAGCTTTGTATATAAATTTATAAATACATATAATGGTCATTTTGTGTGTGGATGTGCAGATGTGAAAGAAAGTAAATGTATTCATATATACACATAGATATGTACTTAGTGATGTTCCAGGAGGTGGATTATTACCTACATTTTTGAGACATATTGTAGGTACAAATACACTAATAAACATTTTTCAAAGACATTAATCCATGCATAAGGTCTTTAAATATTAAAAGAAAAGTTTAATTATTTCCTTACATTCACCTTTTATATTATAGAGGGCTACTGCATAGTGTTAGATATGAATGCAATATGGTCCATTACGTCAGGCCATAGACACATGGGTCTTATTTCCATTACTAAATATCCCAGCAAGCTGGTCACCTTTTCAGAAAATTACATTATCATCATAATTGTCAACCACAAGCAAATATTAAGAACTTACTTCTTCATTGTGCATTGCTAATTGCAGAATAATTAGTTGAACGGTTTTGTGATTTATATAAATTCCGTGATCTCTGTGGTTTCATATATTATAGACACAATCACACAGCAGCCATAGGAAACATAAATAGGAAATGTTAATTGAAAGTGGATATATGGATAAGTCCTAGACCAATATAAAACAGATATCCAGACAGCATTTCATATAGGGACACTTCAGAGAAGAATGTTGAAGAGATTGGAAAGATTTGGAAAAATTGGTAAAGTGAGTTGGAATTAGACATATATTTTAAAGGGCAGAAGGAAGATTGATATGGAAATGGATCAAACATCTGCTTTCATTATGTGATTTAAAGGAATTTTCAAGCATTGTTTCTTCCATGATTTGATCAAATTACTAATAAAAGCAACAAAGTACCAGCAAAAATAACACCACCACCAGTACTCAGTAATTCCTGTTAAGCCACTGAAGAACTTCATTGTAATTCAACCATCAACTTGTGTATGAATTTTAAGTTGTTATCAGTTAGTACTCAGCAACCTAGCCAATCACTCATATGTTATGGTGGATGGTATGTTGAGCTTGTAAATAAAGGACATAGAGAAATACCAAAAAAAAAAAATGTTTTTTTGAAGGAGGACTGTCAAAATAGGAGGTAAGAAATGGTAACCCAGAATACCTCATGGAAGGAAAATCTCAAAAGAGGAAGGGTACATGGAAAAGAAAGGAGTATATATATATATATACTCTTCCTATGTCAAACATTTACTCTAAACCAGCTATGAAGATGCTTACAGGCAAGAAACTGATTTAAAAATATAAAAAGCGGGTAAAAGTTTGAGTAAATAATTGATCCAGGCCCTGAGAAGACATTAATGTGGAAATCAGGAAGAAGCTAGAACACAGAGAATGTCAAATATACTTCATTTATTCTTTTTTTTTTAAATTGTTTTTAAATGCATGTTATGTGCTCTAATCCATATGGAACAATGGAAGTAAAGAAATGATAACCTACGTAACAGCTGCTCAAGGAAATCACATCTATGTATAATGCTAAGAGCAGTCAAATATTATTTGTAAATTATCATGGAACTCTACAAGAAAGGTAAGACTGCATAGTTGTGAAGAAGCTTGAAAAGAAGTTTAGCATTTGTAATTGAGACTTGAAAGATATCTAACAGGTAACTAGGTGGAGATGATAGAAAAAAGATAAAGATAGAAAAAAAACTGATAAAAGATTTTGAAAGAAAAACATAAGAGAATGAAACAGTTTATTCATTCATTCAACAAATATTTATTCAAGACCTACTATATATAAATTATATTAAAGAAGGATGAGAGACTATATGGAAATATGGAAAAGACTACATATTTTAGATTCAATTCCCCCAGAAGCCTACCCTGGGGCAATAATCAAGGGTAAATATTTGATGTGGGGAGAAACACCAGTAGTGGTGGGGAAATGATGTTGAGAAAGAAGAACCAAGTAGGCTTCTTTCTAAGTCAACTATCACGGTAGTTTAACTCTGAGAAATGATGTAAAACACATTTCAAAATTTTCCTACTTGAGGGACAAGGGAACTGAGACATTTATATGCCTGAGATTTCCATCTCAGGCACATAGATGCAAACATGGTGGTTAGAAGTTGGTCAGAGCACACTGAAAACTCTAAAGGCTATGGGTGAGTTACTGACAGAATCTGCTACAAATTATAAAATGGCAAATGTGCAAAGCAAATCATATAATTATATATGATATTTAGTTATAAAAGTTAAAATTGAAAGGATTCAAAAAAATGTCCTGGGGATGGTGATAAATTTGTTGGTGGAGATATCCTGTCCCCATTTTGTTTTTTCATTTATGTGAGTGTAGGATTCCTTTAATGGATATATTTGTTTTTTTAGTAAGAGAGATAACTCCATTTCTCATCCAATGATTAGAATGTCTAATTAGCATCTGATACCTTAATTCATTATCCAGCAAATATTTATTGATCTTGCATTATGCATCAGGAATTGTTAAGGGCACCTGGATACATTCATGAACATGACAGGAAAAAACAAACAATACTGTTATTGAAAAGAGTTATTAAGAAACTAAACAAGGAGATGTGATAAAGAGTGACATGAGTGGTCAGAAAAGTCCTCTTGGTAGAGTCAGCATTAACAATGTGACCTTTACAGGATTACAGGAAGGAGCAAACCAAGCAGAGGTTTGGTAAAATCTCGTCCCAAGCAGAGGATGACATTTCCTTAGTAATTTTTATAATAGAGGTCCTTGAACAAGGCCAGTGTCATCTGGGGTGCTGGCTAAAGTTCAAACTGCAGAGCTACTGAACCGAAATATCTGCAAATGAAAAGTATCTACAAGGGCTTCCCTGGTGGCGCAGTGGTTGAGAGTCTACCTGCCAATGCAGGGGACACGGGCTCGTGCCCCGGTCCGGGAAGATCCCACATGCCGCGGAGAGGCTGGGCCCGTGAGCCGTGGCTGCTGAGGCTGCATGTCCGGAGCCTGTGCTCCGCAACGGGAGAGGCCACAAGAGTGAAAGGCCCGCGTACCGCAACAACAACAACAACAAAAATCCCAACCCTACCCGCATTGTGGGGCTGCTTCTAGTTTTCAGACAGCCCACTCTCATCTTTTCTCGAGAGCATACTTCTGCTTCTTCTTAATAAAACTCTCACTACTTAAAACTGCTCTATGTCTTTCAACTGAATTCTTTCCCTCGAGAAGGCAAGAACATAGGAAATCAACCCAAATGAAATTGATTGGGTCGTTTTTGCTTTATGGGTCTTAGGATACACATCTTTCAAGTAGAAAATTAGACCACTGTTTAATATGCCTGCCACATTTTTTACAGTATGAATGACATAATATCAAAGCAATCAAACTAGGAAACCAAATTTCTAACATTTTGTGTTATAAATAGCTTTTATTTGCTATTTCCATGAATCATATATAATATTCAATACAAATAATGAAGAGTAACACAGGCAGTGGCCATTTTGTTTTGACTACAAAGAAGGTTGATAACTTTCTTATGTGCAGGGTAAAAAACGTGGTCAGGTGAGTTTCACAAGTGACTATATTTTCCTCTGTTGCCCAGCTTCCTGGGTATCATTGCCCCTCTTTCTGTCACGACATAGTAACACAACACATGGAGTAATATTTTAGGCCTAGGGAATTAACTAAAAAGAGAAACATATATATTCAAGGTTTGAGAATGAATGGACCTCATACGTGAGAGTGGAGGTCCACTTATGAAGTATATTCATCTGTACACTCTACAATTAGCCATGTAGCCACCATGATTCTACTCTGACTTCAGCAAGGTGGTTAGCTTAGATGTAAAGGTCCCATTTTCTTTGCTCCTAGTTCTGGCTGAGGTTATTTTTGCTTCACTTTCAAAATATCCCTTTCCTGGCTTGGGGCTCTTCTGTAATTTGGGAAGGAAAGTGGGCACAGTTTGAGGAGATTATCAGAATCTTATTTTAGAGGCTGATCCCATGTATTATGAGAAATTGGAATACTTCTCTGGGTACATACAGGAAACAGTTAAAAGATTTTTGGACACTTAATCTTAGTGTAGTGTTTATGTGGGTCTCCATTCTTCTTCTTTCATGTGTTCCTTATGAAGAAACATCAATTAGCATACACTTTTGTTCTATCTCTAGCCTCTCAATCACTCCTTACAAGGAAAATGAATAACCTTATCAGTAATTTGGGGTCAGGACTTAGATGTGCAGAGCTCAACCCATTTTCTTACTTTCTCTCAGTTATGGCTGCCTGTAGAGGACACATAGTTCTTGGTCGTATAGTTAATAAGGAAGTAATGGTCCCACTCCTCTAGATGTGCCTTTCATTATCCATGATAACCAGTTACCAGGTACATACTTTCTTATTACTGTACCATGAAGCACGTTGAGTCCATAGCTTTGCAAATATCATTTGATTCTGTGTTTCTCCATAATAAAGCTACCACTTACATTTGCTTTTCTCTGAATCCTGGGTGTATTTGGAAATTGGTTCCAGATTTGATGGGGAATAGGGATGATATTTGTCTTATCTGGCTGTCTTCAACTCCAGATAGACTTTTTGACTTGAGTTTTGACCTAAAAGAATCTCAGCTGACCTGGCTCTGATCTGAGACTATGGTTTAATTGTTAGTTTGGTTGAAGTTACATTAGGAAAGGAGGGGGAAGAACACTAAGACTTTAAAGTATCCTTCTTTGACTCAAGCCAGTTGGATTAAGGTATAAAAAGACAAGTAAAATAGAGATTATTTGCACATCAACTCTCCTAATCCATTGATTTCAATAAATACAAGCCTTGCCTTTCCCACAGCACGCTACTGGCAATCTTCTTTGTTCTAAACCACGACAAGGAGCTATGGCATCACCATCAATTGATCAATTGGTTGATTGGACTTGTCTAGAAATCTTGTTTTGTTTTGTTTGTTAATTTAACATTTGGCATCCAAAGAGCTTTATATTCCACTCACTTGGGAGCATTTTTCCCTGTTAAATACCCGAGGCCAAGTTTTTTAATGTGAAATTTTAGATAGGTTGGAATAAAGGGTTATCACCTTGACAGCTTTGGGTACTGTGTTGGCGGCATACCTGAACAGAACAGCTCTACCTAGCTTTTCGTTTGGCTTCTTCTTAGCCCTATTTGTATTTCTTGTTTGGATAGGTAATAAAGTGAATGGGTTAAGTAAATCAGCCATAACTAAAGAAGTAATTTTACAAATATTTAGGTGTTACAATTTACAAAAATTTTTCTCTCTTACATTTGAACCTCAAAACTGTCTTGTTAACTAAGGAGGGTATGGTCTATTTTTTCAGTTTTGCAGATGAGAAAAATGAGCCTGGCATCTTGAATCAGACACACTTGATTTCAAATTATGGCTTCATAAATTACCAGCAATATGAATTTCCATGATTCCCTCAGATTTTTATTTATAAAATGTTTTGAACAGTTAAATTAAATATGGGAGTTAAAGCTGTTAGCCCAGTCTAGCAATTAAGAAATGGTAGCTATTTTATTTTAAATTTAAAGCCAACACTTCTTCACTCTATCAATTTGAACACTAAATCTCAATCATTCAAATATTTTAGAAATTTTGTATATTGGACAGTGTATTCATAAATATTCATGCAGTTTAACTTTTAAGCCCTGAGCCATATGTTTTGGCACAGACTCTATTCCCTATGTAATGACAAACATATGTCAGCTCCATTCACCAAATGTAGTTAGGTAAGGCAGAAAGGGGCAATGGCACTGATAAATAATTCCATGTAATTTCTGTGAATCACAGATGTTTAAGTTGAGCTGCATTAATAATTTCATAATTCATAGCAGATTAATTTATTGTGGGTTACCAGCTCTAGCTGTCTTATAAATCAAAGTGTTAAAATTGTATTTAATAAATCATTTTCATTCTGAGAATATGTAAAAATAATTAGCTATCATATTAACCTATAATGCAAATCCACAAAGGAAGCTTTTATGAAATCTAACTCCCTAAATATAGTAAGAAATTCCATATATTGAAATACAGACAGCCTTTCAAATCATTTGTACAGAGTAATTAGATAATAAATTTAAGATAAATGTCATCTTTTTCACTTTATCAATCTGATCGGGTTTGTCCAAATATTGGTCAAAAGAAGAATCTGAGTCCATATTCTTATTCCAACCTCCTGCTCCTACCAAAGTTTTTATTTTCTTTAGAGACCTCTGTTGTATATATATATATATATATATATATATATATATTTTTTTTTTTTTTTTGCGGCACGCAGGCCTCTCATTGCTGTGGCCTCTCCCGTTGCGGAGCACAGGCTCTGGACGCACAGGCTCAGCGGCCATGGCTCACGGGCCCAGCCGCTCCATGGCATGTGGGATCTTCCCGGACCAGGGCACGAACCTATGTCCCCTGCATCGGCAGGCAGACTCTCAACCACTGCGCCACCAGGGAAGCCCGGTACATATTTCTTGTTAACCACCTTCTTTCTTTTTTCTCTATATTCTCTTCTCTCACATTTTATGATTACAGTTTTCATATTACCTTTAAAAAATATGAGCAGATTATTCAGAATGAATTTTTAATCAAGTAAGATAATTATTCATATTTGACCCTGATAGAAGCAAATCTAAAAACTAGAAATGATGTTAAATAATTGATATCCTGTCTTGTTTTAAGTGCCCTTTTCAAAATGTGATTGTTAATTTTTATGAAAGTTTTAACAATCTCCTCTAAGATAGTATGCAGTTATTTTAGTAGTTTCTTGTCTCTCCCTCATGATTTTTTTAAATTATTTTTTAAACATATGGTTCACTAATTTTATCTATCTTATCCCTCATCTCTTCCCTTCTCCTCATCTGTTATGAACTGAATTCTTTCTAAAATTCATGATATCATATGATATCGTAACCCCCAATGTAATTGTATTCCTAGACAGGACCTTTATGAGGTAATCAGTTAAATTAAGTCATTAGGACAGGACCATAATCCCACAGGACTTGTGTCCTTACAAAAAAGAAGAAAAGACACCTGGTCTTTCTTTCCATGCATGCACAAAAAGAGGCGATGTGAGGACACAGAGAGTAGGTGGCCATCTACAAGGAAAGTGAGGTCTACCAGAAACCAACCTGTTGGCACCTTGATATTGGAATTCCAGCCCCAGAACTGTAAGAAAGTAAGTGTCTGTTGTTTAAGTCACACAGTGTGTGGTATTTTGTTATAGCAGCCTGAGCAGGCTAATAAACCATTCTAAACAATTTCTACCACTCTTCCAGATTTCTGTGTAAATGTCACCTTGTTCAGAAGCCCTTTCTATCCCATCCATTTTCATCAACACTACATTTCTAAACTAGGTGCATTTTTATGTGTTCTCGTATCTCATACTGTTTTGGATTTCTGTCGCTTCTGACTGGATTAGGATCTTCTTGCATTTAGAGACTGTTTTCCATCAATTTAACATCCTTAAGACCTATCACAGAGAGTGGTGAATGGTAGGATACAAGAAATATTTGTTGAAGTATGTTTTTGGAGACAGATCATAGTACATGGAAAACTAGCTACCATAAAGTTGTCAAAGGATTTTATGTTTAATTTAATTTGAATTGAAATTGCAAAGTGCTTTTTTATATGATAAAATCCTGTTTTTATTTTCTTCAATGAAGAAATATCTGTCAATGAATAAATTATATAATGATATATCGACTCAATGGACTTTTAAGCAGCTTAAAAATATTGATTATGAACTCTATGTAGCATTATAGAAAAATTATAATAAAATGTATTTGAATTGTATATAACATAATGGAAAAAATATAATAAAATGGAAAATGGAAAAGGTAGGAGATCAATTTGCTCATGTACTATGATTACAAGTGTTTATAGATTGAAACATGAGAATATTTAGAGATTAATAGTTATAAGATGGTGTTAATGAGTATTTTCTCCATTTTCCAAATTCCCTGTGTTATTTATTATTTTAACAATTAAAATATAAAACATTTAAAAACACAAGGAAGCATACAAATAGCATAGATATATGTATTGGAAGAGTACACGCTAAAAGGGCAAAATAGCATGGCAGCTAGACACATGGGCTTGTGCAAACTGTACGGGTTTATTTCTCATTTTTAACACTTAACTAACTTGGTGATCTTGAAAATGTGCTTTACATGCTCTGAGGCTTAGTATCTTTGTCTTTCAAATTAGAAATAACATTAACATAGTGTCCACCAAAGCACTAAGAAGAATGCTGGAATATCATGACTGCTCTTAAAAGCTAGCTAATGATTTCCAATAGAAAGTAAGCTCTGTGAGGCTAGGGACCTCCTTAATTCAGCGATATAGATTAGTGCCTGGCATTTGGTAATTTCATAATGAACGTTTATTTATGGATAAATGAATAAAAGGGAGAATATAATGAAGTTCATAGAAAAAAAGTTCATAAAAAGCCCATGTACAAAGTTTGAAGAAAAGAAAAGCAGGACTATATATACATATATATTGTATATATTACATACATATATATATACATATATATAAAATTTCATTATTTGGATCCTGTCTGAAAGGTAGCTAAAATGCCGCTTTCTATTGCCTGAAGAAAATTAATCCAATTCTCCTACTGTATAAGTTGTTACCTGAATAAAATAGATACATTTTTCAGAAACTACTTTGACCCATACCTTGTAGTAATTTACCGTGTCTGTGTTCAAAATGATTTCCTTGTAGTGGGTTAGCTCAAGCTCTAGTAGAATCAGCCATGGGAAAATAGTAAAATAAAATTACTGTAAGAAAGAGAAATATTATTTGATAAGATCCTTTAAAATTTTTGGAAGAGAGAAAAGCAGAAACTGGCTAAAGATTAGAATGCCCTTACTGAAAAAAGCTGCATTCTCCGCTTTCAGAATTCCTCTTCTTCTCAGTGATGTTACTGAAATTCACTGACACCTCCCCACACACATTTATTTTCAACCTCAGATCATATTACACTTGCAGTTTGCTGTCTTAAAAACACACCCGGAATGCATCCCAGTGTATTGATTATCTCTCAGATTTAAATTGAAAAATATAACTGACTTGGAAGGCAATAAACCAAGTGGTGAGCAGTTTTCTCTGTCACTCTTTCTTTGAGTAGCATAGCGGCTACCGAACATTTTCAGGATAAAAGGATATTTGAGTGAGCCATTCAGTGAAGTGATAATAAATTTCCTTCCCATGCACACAGGGGAATTTAACACTGGTTTAGGTGCGTTTCAGGAGATAAACCACTCACCCATTCTTTGTTTAAGAAATAAATATGAATGAAGTGAGTCAGAGAGTCTCCCTACGCCCCCACCCCATATGAATATATTTGCCATCTATTGATTTGAAAGGTTAGTCATTCAATGTATATATTATGTATTCATCAAGCATTTTCTCTATACCGAAGGGCTGTGGAATTTGCCTTCTAAGAACTCATATACATTCTAAATGGCAGAGAGACACTCTAAAAAAAAAAAGAAAATAGGTAAGGTAATTTCAGAACACAAAAAAAGGAAAGAAGAAATAATTGAAAAGTGGCATAGAGTTAGAAAGTTTTCATGGCTACTTTAGAATAAGTGTTCCAAATGGCTTCTCTTAGGGTGTTGCATTTTAAGCTGTGGTGTGACTAATGAACAGTTAGCCATGACAGGATACAGGAAGAAGAGTGCTTCAAGCTTAATTTCAAAGAGGATAGTGTCTTGAGGTTTTCAAAGGATTGAAGGTAAAGAGAAGGAAGGAAGGAAGGAAGGAAGGAAGGAAGGAAGAAGGGGGAGAGGAAGAGAGGGAGAGGAAGAGAAAGGGAGGAAGAAAGAGAGAAATAGAAGAGAAAAATTGTTTGTGTGATTGAAGAAAATCATGAAGGGCTTTATGGGGCAGGGGAGAAGTGATAATATGGGTTCAAGTTGGCCATGAAAAAATGTTTTATGTTTTCTTCTAATTGCAATTGATGGCCAGTAGAGCATTTCTAAAACATTTTACACACACAGACTCACACACATACACACACTACTACAATATCTGTGTTTTATGAAAAAGTTTAACCTGTCTGAACAGAGATGGAACACCAAGCACTTAATGGGTTCAGAGAAAGACGTCCAGAGGAATCAATGTGAGAACTGAATTGTGAAAACTTTGAGAGAAAGGAGTGGAAAGGATGTAGTTCCAATCCAAATGAGAAAGAAGGAAAAAGGACCAAAGCATGAGATTCTTGTCACAGCAGCATAGATTGCAATGATTTGTAATCATCTGACAGTTATCTGATTACTGTAGTAGAGTAGGTATTTTCTAAAGTCAGTGACCTGCCTTTTATATCTTTACCACAATACTTGGCTTACCTTAATTATTGTCTCTATATTTGAGAGGGTACAGAACCATTTGTTACTTTCTAGGAGTATTTAGCATGTTTGGTAGAAAAGAATGTAGACTGAGCTGGAAAATTAATGTAGATTGAGCTGAAAAATTAAACTGAGTTGTTTCTTTTTTTTATTATTTTTAATTTTTTTTGTGGTACACGGGCCTCTAACTGTTGTGGCCTCTCCCGTTGCAGAGCACAGGCTCTGGATATGCAGGCTCAGCGGCCATGGCTCACGGGCCCAGCCGCTCCACGATATGTGGTATCTTCCCAGACTGGGGCACGAACCCGTGTCCCCTGCATTGGCAGGCGGACTGTCAACCACTGCGCCACCAGGGAAGCCCAGTTGTTTCTTCTTAAAACATTTAATAAAAATGTACCAAATTGATAATATAATTCATTCTTTGCTGAATTAGATGCTATTAAAATTAGAGATGTATGTCAACCCATGTAATGTATTCTTAATAGCTCTATACATTACAACTCTTGGCTTCATGTCCTTCACCATGTTGTAAGGGAAATTATTTTAAAAATACTATTTTAGTCATAAAATTAAAGTTTACATTGCTATCAGTAACAATGTCAAGCCCTTTAATTAATTTCTTTGATGAATCAACTTTACACTAACATTTTTAAACTCTGAATTTTGTCAAAAAACATATCAGTAAAATGCAACCAAAATTTATTGGTATTCCTGAAATGTTAAACAATCTAGCCACACTTTGCTCAAAGAAAACATCTGAGAAGTTGACTTTTCAAGTATCTACATATATTTTATTTACTACAAATATAAAAATTCTATGTATACCAGAGACAGAATAGAAGGTGGTTCTTCAATTTACAGAAATATGCTAGCATATATTTGTAAAATATCTACCATTTATTGGACTATTGTACTGTTCAGTACATATTTTACTGAACAATAAACGTACACATTTTTACATCAACACTAATAGGAAGCTATTATCATGTTTAATTTCCTGTTGAGGAAAATGAGCATCAGGAAGGCTCATCCAACTCATCTCAGATGGTAAATGTGGGGTACGACCAGATCTGAGCTCTAGGCAACCGAATCATGTTGCTGCCCTCCCCAATTTAAACCATGGCTACTTTCAAAACATTCTTGAGGATTCAGGAATTGGATAGGAATTTCTTTTATTGTGCAGCTTACTCTGGAAAGAGTAAAAGCAAATAAAATTATGAAAAAAAAGAAAGAAAATATATACATTGCTTTTTTGTTATTTTTTTTACTACCCTATATCATTTCCTTCCTCACCCTCTTTGCTACTGTTCTTTTTTATTTCATGGCTTAAGTCTTTCATTTTTAAAAAGTTTTTATTGAAGTATAGTTGATTTCCAACATTGTGTTAGTTTCAGGTGTACAGCAAAGTGAATCAGTTATACATATACATATACCACTCTTTTTTAGATTCTTTTCCCATATATGCCATTACAAAGTATTGAGTTCCCTGTACTATACAGTAGGTCCTTATTACTTATGTATTTAATATGTAGTAGTGTGTATATGTCCATCCAAATCTCCCAGTTTATCCCTCCCCCCCTTATCCCTTGGTAACCATAGTTTGTTTTCTACATCTGTAACTCTATTTCTGTTTTGTAGATAAATTCATTTGTACCCGTTTTTTAGATTCCACACATGTGATATCATATGATATTTGGCTTTCTCTGTCTGACATACTTCACTCAGTATGACAATCTCTAGGTCTATCCATGTTGCCACAAATGGCAATATTTCATTCTTTTTTATGGCTGAGTAATATTCCTTTGTATGTACATACTACATCTTCTTTATCCATTCATCTGTTGATGGACACTTAGGTTGTTTCCATGTCCTGGCTATTGTAAACAGTGTTACAATGAACACTGGGATGCATATATCCTTTTGAATTATATGTTTTTCTGGATATATGCCCAGGAGTGGGAATGCTGAATCATATGGTAGCTCTATTTTTAGTTTTTTATGGAACCTCCATACTGTTTTCCACAGTGGCTGTATCAGTTAACATTCCCACCAAAAGTATAGGAGGGTTCCCTTTCTCCACACCTTCTCCAGCATTCACTGTTTGTAGATTTTTTGAAGATGACCATTCTGACCAGTGTGAAGTGATACCTCATTGTAGTTTTGATTTTCATTTCTCTAATAATTAGTGATGTTGAGCATCTTTTCATGTGCTCTTTAATCATCTGTATGTCTTCTTTGGAGAAATGTCTATTTAGATCTTCCACTGAGTTTTTGAATGGGTTGTTTGTTTTTTTTTTAATATTGAGCTGCATGAGCTGTTTGTATATTTTGGAGATTAATCCCTTGTCAGTTGCTTCATTTGCAAATATTTTCTCCCATTCTGAGGGTTGTCTTTTCATTTTGTTTATGGTTTCCTTTGCTGTGCAAAAACTTTTGATTTTAATTAGGTCCCATTTGTGTATTTTTGTTTTTATTTTTACTACTCTAGGAGGTGGATCGAAAGAGATCGTACTGCAATTTATGTCAGAGAGTGCTCTGCCTATATTTTCCTCTGAGAGCTTTATAATATCTGGCCTTACATTTAGGTCTTTAATCCACTTAAAGCTTATTTTTGTGTATGGGGTTAGGGAGTGTTCTAATTTCATTCTTTTACATGTAGCTGTCCAGTTTTCCCAGCACCACTTATTGAAGAGGCTGTCTTTTCTCCATTGTATATTCTTGCCTACTTTATCAAAACTAAGGTGACCGTATGTACGTGGGTTTTTCTCTGGGCTTTCTATCCTGTTCCATTGATCTATATTTCTGTTTTTGTGCCAGTACCATATTGTCTTGATTACTGTAGCTTTGTAATATAGTCTGAAGTCAGGGAACCTGATTCCTCCAGCTCCATTTTTTTTCCCTCAAGACTACTTTGGCTATTCGGGGCCTTTTGTGTCTCCATACAAATTAAAAAATTTTTGTTCTAGTTCTGTAAAAAATGCCGTTGGTAATTTGATAGGGATTGCATTGAATCTGTAGATTGCTTTGGGTAATATAGTCATTTTCACAATATTGATTCTTCCAATCCAAGAACTGGTATATCTCTCCATCTGTTTATATCAGCTTTAATTCCTTTCATCAGTGTCTTATAGTTTTCTGCTTACAGATCTTTTGTCTCCCTAGGTAGGGTTATTCCTAGGTATTTTATTCTTTTTGTTACAATAGTAAATGGGAGTGTATCCTTAATTTCTCTCTCAGGTTTTTCATCATTAATGTATAGGAATGCAAGAGATTTCTGTGCATTAATTTTGTATCCTGCAACTTTACCAAATTCATTGATTAGCTCTAGTAGTTTTCTGTTGGCATCTTTAGGATTCCCTATGTATAGTATCATGTCATCTGCAAACAGTGACAGTTTTACTTCTTCTTTTCCAATTTGTATTCGTTTTATTTCTTTTTCTTCCCTGATTGCTGTGGCTAGGACTTCCAAAACTATGCTGAGTAATAGTGGTGAGAGTGGACATCCTTGTCTTGCTCCTGATCTTAGAGGAAATGCTTTCAGTTTTTCACCATTGAGAATAATGTTTGCTGTGAGTTTGTCATATATGGCCTTTATTTTGTTGAGGTAGGTTCCCTCTTTGCCCACTTTCTGGAGAGTCTTTATCATAAATGGGTGTTGAATTTTGTCAAAAGCTTTTTCTCCATCTATTTAGTTGATCATATGGTTTTTATTCTTCAGTTTGTTGATGTGGTGTATCACACTGATTGATTTGTGGATATTGAAAAATCCTTGCATGACTGGAATAAATCCCACTTGATCATGGTGTATGATACTCTAAATGTGTTGTTGGATTCGGTTTGCTAGTATTTGTTTGAGGATTTTTGCTTCTATGTTCATCTGTGATGTTGGCCTGTAATTTTCATTTTTTGTGATATCTTTGTGTGGTTTTGGTATCACAGTGATGGTGGCCTCATAGAATGAGGTTGGAAGTGTTGCCTCCTTTGCAATTTTTTGGAAGTGTTTTGGAAAGGTAGTTGTTAACTCTTCTCTAAATGTTTGATAGAATTCACCTGTGAAGCCATCTGGTCCTGGACTTTTGTTTGTTAAAAGATTTTTAATCACAGTTTCAATTTCAGTACTTGTGTTTGATCTGTTTATATTTTCTATTTCTTCTTGGTTCAGTCATGGAAGGTCATAACTTTCTAAAAATTTGTCCAGTTCTGGACTTCCATGGTGGTGCAGTGGTTGAGAGTCCACCTGCCGATGCAGGGGACGCGGGTTCGTGCCCCAGTCCAGGAGGATCCCACGTGTCATGGAGCAGCTGGGCCCGTGAGCCATGGCTGCTGAGCCTGCGCATCTGGAGCCTGTGATCTGCAACGGGAGATGCCACAACAGTGAAAGGTGCACGTACCACAAAAAAAAAAAAATTTGTCCAGTTCTTCTAGGTTGTCCACTTTATTGGTGTGTAGTCGTTTGTAGTAGTCTCTTGTGATCCTTTGTATTTCTGTGGTGTCTGTTGTAACTTCTCCTTTTCCATTTCTAATTTTATTGATTTGAATCCTCTCCCTCTTTTTTTGATGAGTCTGGCTAATGGTTTATCAACTTTGCTTATCTTCTCAAAGAACCAGCTTTTAGTTTCATTGACCTTTGCTGTTGTTTTCTTCATCTCTACTTCATTTATTTTTGCTCTGATTTTTATGATTTCTTTCCTTCTACTAAATTTAAGTTTTGTTTGTTCTTTCTCTAGTTGCTTTAAGTGTAGGGTTAGATTTTTTATTTGAGATTTTTCTTGTTTCTTGAGGTAGGATTGTAAAGGTATAAACTTCCCTCTTAGAACTTCTTTCACTGCATCCCATACATTTTGTTTTGTTTTGTTTTTTTGTTTGTTTTTGTATTTTTTTGAGGTACATGGGTCTCTCACTGTTGTGGCCTCTCCCTTTGCGGAGCACAGGCTCCGGACGCGCAGGCTCAGCGGCCATGGCTCACGGGCCTAGCCACTCCACAGCATGTGGAATCTTCCTGGACCGGGCACAAACCTGTGTCCCCTGCATCAGCAGGCGGACTCTCAACCACTGCGCCACCAGGGAAGCCCCATTCCATACATTTTGGACTGTCATGTTTTTGTTATCATTTGTATCTAGGTATTTTTTGATTTCCTCTTTGATTTCTTCAGTGATCCATTGGTTATTTAGTAATATACTGTTTAACGTCCATGATTTTTACAGTATATTTTTCCTGTAATTGATTTCTAATCTCATAGCATTGGAGTCATAAGAAATGCTTTATACTATTTCACTTTTCTTAAGTTTGCCAAGGCTTGATTTGTGACCCAAGATGTGATTTATCCTGGAGAATTTTCTGTGTGCCCTTGAGAAGAGAATGTATTCTGCTGCTTTTGGATGTCCTATAAATATCAATTAAGTCTATCTGGTCCAATGTGTCATTTAAGGCTTGTGTTTCCTTATTAATTTTCTGTCTGATGATCTGTCCATTGGCGTAAGTGGGGTGTTAGAGCCCACCACTATTATTGTGTTACTGTCAATTTCCTCTTTTATGGCTGTTAAAATTTGAATGGCTTAAGTCTTTCTTATGTCCCTTCTTCATGTCCTTTGTTTCCTACTGTGCTCTGTTTCTTTGTGGCATAAGTCTTTCTTCTTTGATCTATAGTCTTATAGTTATAGTACCTTTGTAAACATATCTTCAGTCTTCAAGAGAAGAATATGTAATATATGATCATAGAAGAGTAAACTTAATATGAGTCCTCAGTCTATAATTTTATACAAATATTTTGGTCATTTTTAAGCTTATAAGCAAAATCTCCATGTGACTAGTATGTTTGCAACTATACAGATACCAAACATTAAATTTAAAAATTTGGATTTTTTTTAAATCTTAAAAGCTATGGAAATAAGTCAGAAGCAAAGTGCTTATAATTGTTGGCATGGCAGAGAGAATATTACATAGTTTACATAGCCTCAGAACATCAGTTATCTGAATATAAAACAAAAACATTTTTTAAAAGATCCTGGGCATATTAATTGAATAATGATTCCCTCTAAAAGGAAATTAATCTATAGTTAACTATTATATGAAGCTGTGTAAGAGTACATAATAAAATATTTATTTGATTTCATAAAAAGAAAAATACCATAATAAGTTGTTCAAGTGTCAATAATTTGGGTGGGAAGAATAATGGAAGAAAATGAATAAGTAGAAAAAAGGCTTGCAATTTCCCTCAAGCAGTACCCTTTTCCAGGGTTTGCCACTTTATAAAATACAATTTTCTATTCCTGCTCTTCAAAGAGAAATATTTATAAACAATGTGCAATCCTATATCATATATTCCATAGCTCCTTCTAAAATTAAGGATTTTTTTAAAATCTGAAAAACACGTAATTTAATTGTTTTAACTGGAAAAATGAATGAAATTTGAACACCCACAAAAAATTACCCCAAAAATGATTAAAATATTTTATAGAACTTCCTATCAAGGGATAGAATCTGTACCTCAATTCCTTGAATCTGGGCTTGTCAGTGACTTGCTTTGACCAAGAGAATCTGACATAAGTAACATGGATATTTTCAGCTTTGAATCAAAGACATCTTGCAGCTTCTGTTCTTACATGGACACAAGGGTAAGCTAGGTTGTTGGATAATGAGAAACTTGTGGTCCAGTTGCTCCTGTCATCCCCAACTTCTAACCAGCCATCCCCTACAAGAGGAGCTGGCTGACCTGCAAACACCCAAAAATGCATGAGGAAGTCCAGTTAACATCAGTAGAAAAACCATCCATCTGAGTGCCATCTAAATAGTCAACCCATGGAGCACTGAGTTAAATAAACGGTTCTCTTTTTAAGTTGTTAAGTTTCCAAGTGGTTCTTTCATTCAACACAAAATAACTGATACATACCAACAAACAGGAATTGCACAAAATTATTTCAATATATTTTCCCTAACAAATTAAATATCAAATCATATCTAGATACTAATTTCACTACTCATGCCCTCTGCCAGAATGTGGCTTTCTTCACTTGTCTAGAAATTCAAGAGACCCAGAGCTGTGCTTGCTTCTTTAGTAGTGGGGTTGCATGAGAGTGTGTTAGCCTGCTCGCTGACCTTGCCCTCTGTCAGCCACATCTGAAGGTGACTGACTCATCTGAAGCTGGAATTCTGCACTGTTCCTATTTATTATTTTCTCCAGGGCAGCATCTTTGGACCTATGGTGACATGTGATCACAATTTTCAGACATCATTTGGCCCACGGAAGGACACATCGCCATGGTTTGTTAAATACCTATAAAATGTAAACAAGCACTGCTTATTAACACACAAGGGTCTTAAATAGAGAATTAAGTAAAGATTAATCTTTTAACTTCAAAGAGTAAACAAAAAGCTGTTGGAGGTCATTAAGAGGATGTGACTTTAGCTGACCCATGAGCTGGACCCACCAATCAGAGGCTCCTCTCACCCTCCCCTGCCCTTGGAATATAAGTTCTGACCATCTTTCTTCAGCTGGAGCCATTTTCAAGGATGCAGCCTTGAGAGAGCAATGTGATGCTGAGACTGTCTGGATAGTGCATGTGACTGAATCCAGTTAAGGCCTCTATATAAACTTTTAAGATTCTGGTGGGCAGGTGTAGAAAGCTATTTGTCTTGCAGCTGCCTAAGACAAGCCTCAGATGTAAGTTCCTTTGATTGTTAAAGCTGCTACCTGTCAATCTGGTGTGGTTTGTCTCTTTCTTCTGTCTCTCTTTGCCTTCCATGTATGGGGGGCAGTTTGTGAACCAAAGAACAGATTTATTTCTCTAATATGCCTATTAACAGAAAACACAGATTGAATAAAACCCAGGTGGTTGCTACCTCCATCTACCTTAGAATATGGGGAAAGAAGGTAAAGGATAAAGTTTTCCTGACTTGGGTCCATAACATTTGTAGACAAGAGTTTGGTCCCTGCTTGGTAGTGAATTCGTGAGTGTAGTAGCTCAGCTTTTCTACTTTAGACAAAGCCAGCAATTTCACTAGGGACTTCTGGGATAGGTGACAGCTATGGCACTGGTATGAAAGCATCATCTGTTTCCACAAGGTTTCCAAGAGAGAGAG
Source organism: Lagenorhynchus albirostris (assembly GCF_949774975.1). NCBI lineage: Eukaryota > Metazoa > Chordata > Mammalia > Artiodactyla > Delphinidae > Lagenorhynchus > Lagenorhynchus albirostris. Next base: position 92,697,828 of record NC_083098.1, read on the forward strand.
CCTGAAGGCTTATGCTTTTAAGTGGGTAGGTGGGTTATGAGAGATTTTTTTTTTTTTTTAAAGCAGTGGGTCTCAAACTGGGGTATTTCTCCCCTGGAACATTTGCTAAGATCTGGAAAGATTTTTGTCATACCAAGGTTGCAATGCTACTGGTATCTACTCCAAGATGCTGTTAAATATCCTAAAATGTACAGGTCAGCATCCCCTGCCTCCTCCTCCCACCCCACCACAGACGTACACATAATCCAGTCCAAAATGGCAATAATGCCAAGGTGCAGAAAACCTGCTCTAGCGGAGCCGGGCCCTCACAGATCAGAAACATGCAGGTACTTTTTACTCTCAGTCTTTCAAATTGTTCATTAAAACCCAATGACACTTTTATAAATGAAACAGGATGGCTATGCTTAAATTTAAACTATTCTACTATAACAAAATCATGCTATCCTATTTAAATGTTACAGACTACAGGTTTCAAATGATTTAGGGAAGAATCTGTTATTCAAAGGGATACAATAGGCTCAGGCCCCCAATGTGGAATTCCATGAAACAATTTACATAATAAATTTACCGTTTACTATAGTAAACATTCACTTATTATACAATATTAGTTTTACAAAGAGACTTTCATGCACTTTGTTATGAACAATAGCCCCAAATCATTGCTTACAAATCTCATTTCTTAACCCAAGTCGAAAATGAATCATTTCATGGTGATATCTGGGTTCCTGGGGTCTAAAAAGGGAATTTTCTTAAGTGTCTATCATAGCATACCACAAAACAAAGATCATTAAACATATGAAGAGAAACATAATGCCCTTGCTTTTTCAGAAGTTTTAGAAGAAATTACTTATTTTATGAAATTCTCACTGAACATTACACTAGTATATGTGTAACTTCATTAGGATTAAATTTAAGCTTTTCTTAAAAAAGTTGTTACTAAAAAAAAAAAAAAGTTGTTACTTAACTCATGCTTTTATGTGAATTTCTTTCAAATCTATTTATATTTATTTATGAAACTTACAGAATTAGAGGGGCATTTAATTATATAAAATTTATTCCTCTCATTCTTTCTAAAATAGAATCAGATTGAGAGTTTTTTACTATTTGAAACTTAAAACCCAAACTAGAGATGATTATTTTGCCCCTCATGATCTTCACTTTTCTGTTTTCTCTATTGTGAATTATCCAAAATGCAGCAGTTATTTTAGAAGTCTCCGTCATCTCATGGAGAGAGTGGAAAGAAACATAAGTGGGGTAGGAGAAGTTAGCCTAAAGCATAGACTTTGAGAAAAAATAAATGCCAAAACTCTTGTGCTAAAGTTTTATGGTTGGATAACTATTGCATGAAATGATAGAAAACCAGTCTGTATACAAGTTTTATACCACCAAATGTTACTTTAATTTTTTTTGAAATTTTTGTTTTTGCTTCTGTTACTTACAGATCAAAGTTTTAAATATGAGTGTTTTTCTTTTCTTTTTTTTCTTTTCTGTAAAAGCCATTCTGATGGTTAGTCCATTTATTACTGTGCTCCTTGATTTTTAAGTTATTTCAGGTTTCTTCATTATCTTGATTACATTATCTTATACAGTGACCCAAAAAACTGTTGTTACCCCTTTTATTCACTGACTGATAATACAGCGCATATACTGAGCAAAAATTTTGTAAAAAATAAAGTGTCTCTACTTATGTATATGGAAGAGAAAAATAGTTCAATTTTATTTATCTTGGAAGTATTGTAGATCCCAACAATGATGAGGTCATTCAAAATTACTTTAAGCATTGCTTTCTAAATTCTTCCATTTATTCAACAAATATTGAACACATATGACATGTCAAAATGCCCTTAGACAAAGGAATATAATGGTAAAGAACTAAACTTGCTTTCCTCTGTAGAGCTGACATTATAGCATCCTCTATACTTCTGATTATGGTGTTTCTCTTGATGATTTTTTCAATCGATGTATTCATCTTTTTAACAAATATTTATGGTGCACCTATGTTCTTGGCTTTGTGCTAGATGTTTGCTACATAATGATGAAATGATTACTATATTCATGGTTCTTAAATTATAATGAGGAAATAAATATTATATAATAAAAGCAGGCACAAATACAAACTAATGAGATTTTAGGTGCTAAGAAGTAGACAAATGCTCTGTAAGAAAACAATCTGGGTGAGAGTGGATTCCAATATAGAATGGACAGCCCAGTACTGTCCTTAGAGAAGCAAAATTAACCTGAGAGCTGAATGAAGTGAAGGAACTAGCCATGTCCAAGAATTCAAATTTGTATTTTTCTGATAGAACAGAAGTAACAAGATGGGTAATAATCACAAACTTGAATACACAAAAGAGTCCAGTGCAACTGAAATTCAGTGAATGAAAAGAGAGAAGGATATTAGAAGATGCTAGGTGGTGGCCATGTTGATGAAGATCAAGGAGATAGATTTTGAAAGTATCATTATCAGGAATTGGTGATATATTTTATGTGAGGAATAAGGAATAGAGAAGACTTAGGGATGACTCCTAATATCCAAGCTTAAGCAGCAAGAGAGATAGGGGATATGGCTTATGGAAAAAGTGAAATGAGTTTACAAAATGTGGAGATTCCCTTATGGCACTCAAGCAGAGATGCCAGGTAGATAGTGGAGTATAGGTCAAACTTCAGAGGAGCTGATCAAATTGGAGTCCGTGGTGTAAAGGGAGGTGTCAGGCTGCAATGGAAAGAAATAGAACCAGATTCCCCCAAAGAGAGAGTGTTGAGAAGATACTTTCTGTCTAGATACAACGTGAGGGTTTGGATAGAGGAATTAAATCCAGGAACATGTACAAGGTAATGGGGATCCCAAATAAATAGAACAAAGCTTTGTCTTGTATAGAATTATGGTCAGGTTGGAGAGAGAAAATGCATCTGAGCAGTTACATAATAAAGGTATGTACTAGGTGCTAATGGAGCACAATGGAGGAAACATTTAATTCTGCTTCTGGGTAGTTCAGAGGAAACTTCCAGAAGGGCTAGATGGAGTTATTCTGAAATATCTTCAAAATAGGTAACAAGCTAATAGGGCACAGGGAAGAACATTCTAGTTAAAGGATTTGAGATAAAAACTTCAAAGCATTTGAGCAATTGTAACTGTTCAGTTTCATTATATAGTTATAACTTGTTTCACAATTCAAGGTTTATGTTAACCTGATGTACTTTTTCACGTTTATTTTACTGTCTTGTAGTAATTAATAAATCATACTGCTTTTGTCCTCTACTTGTTTGCATTAATATTTTCTCTCCTGACTTGCCCTTAATCTACACGAGAAAAAGAGGAACTACAATTCCTTTTATAAGCTGAGGATCATGCAATTCTATGCACAGAACAGAGGGTTAACAAATGTATCATTTCCTAAACAGCTGGATTCTGTCCCTCTGTCCTTGGTGGAGATGGAGAAAAACCTTTTAACTAGTGTGAAAACTGAAATAATTGTATCCAAAATATTACAACATATCATTTCATCCTGTCTGTGATGCCCTGATAGAAGTAAAACAATTCAGTGGCCTGAAGTTAGCTTCTAATTAAAGTGTTGAGAATCACTGTGTACAATTTGTTTCATTAAATTCTAACACACTCAAAATTGAATCAATTTATTAAACTTACTTATTTCCAGATCCCCAACAGACACAATAATACCAGCATGTAACAATTTTGGACATATAAACAGTTTCACTACTCCATTTACAGATGTGAGAATCCTACTTCCTAGCTAGAATAAAATACGCTCTAAATGCAAATTAAAAGCAAATCAAGACACTCCAAATCAGAGAACTGCTTGCCGTTGGTTAGAATGTCTTGAAGTATTTTTCTTTATCTCTGTGCAAAAGTAAAGGGACAAACACTTGTCAAAAAAAAAAATAGAATTCAGTCGAACCAATCTATCTTGTGCTAACCTTCCCTTCATTCAGTAAACATTTAAAATGAATAAAGCAGTGCTTCCCTGGTGGCGCAGTGGTTGAGAGTCCACCAGCTGATGCAGGGGACACGGGTTCGTGCCCCGGTCCAGGAAGATCCCACATGCCGCGGAACGACTGGGCCCATGAGCCATGGCCGCTGAGCCTGTGCGTCCGGAGCCTGTGCTCCGCAACGGGAGAGGCCACAACAGTGAGAGGCCCACGTACTGCAAAAAAATAAAAATAAAAATAAAAAAAAGTAATAAAGCATTTTCATCAGGAATTCAGCAATAAAATGTTAACTCAAAAACAAAAATAACACAAATATCTTGTTGGCAAAAAGCCTATGTGTTTTTGAAACAGAAAACCCCCTGAAAGTGATGCTTCCTCCCACCCCCACCCCCAAATTCTGATTAACAGATTCTCTGACCTATACTTGGAGCAACTCTCCTAGAATCACAAATTATGAAAATGAATTGTGCATAAAGGTGCTAGCATCCAAGGGCCTTGAGTTTTCAAAATGATATTTTTCAAGACAACGTTTAGCTAAATGCAACCATTGTGTAAATAGAAGGTAGCTGTCAATATGGACATTTCAATAGAGTAGAAGTAGCCATCTTGGATATTTTGCATTCAATCATTCATTCTAAGTTATGTGATAACATATAATCTATCAATTATTTGTTAACTACAACAATTAATATTTGTTAGATTTTCTGGTAAAACTGCTGCCATAAACAGCAATGACTTAATATACTTTTATAAGGATCAAGCAACCAGTGCAGTTTAATCCATGATGCATTAGAGGACCTCTTTTCAAAAGCCTACAGAGTTCTTTGACAGGTGGAAAACAATATGTATATTGTGCACATTACATAATAGGCATCTTACAAAATTTATTCTAATAAATGTCCACAAAACTATTGTATTTCATTGTTAAGTTTCAATTTCAATATTCAATTGAAAAAATTCCGTTGGTTACATATCTCACTTAAGTGTTGGAAAGAATTCCCAATGACTTTAAGAAATGATAGACAATCTGGATTAAATAGCTAGTTAACTTAAAGTCAAAACTGTAATAAATTACAGAGGGCTTCCCTGGTGGTGCAGTGGTTGAGAATCTGCCTGCTGATGCAGGGGACATGGGTTTGATCCCTGGTGTGGGAAGATCCCACATGCTGCAGAGCGACTAAGCCCCGTGCGCTACAACTACTGAGCCTGTGCTCTAGAGCCTGTGAGCCACAACTACTGAGGCCGCATGCTGCAACTACTGAAGCCCGTGCGCCTAGAGCCTGTGCTCCGCAACAAGAGAAGCCACCGCAGTGAGAAGCCCACGCACCGCAATGAAGAGTAGCCCACACTCGCAGCAACTAGAGAAACCCCGTGCACAGCAATGAAGACTCAACACAGCCAAAAATAAATAAATTAATTAAATAGATTTTTAAAAAAACTATGATAAATTACAACTTTTATAAAAAGTGATCTTCTATATGTGTGCCTATCACATTAATATAATGTAGAAGGACATGGCCGTAACTGTTGGTGACTAGGGCCTAATGAGGTGGTAAAATGGTCCTGCTAGCTAATAAATTAAATAATTAAAATCAGGAAGGAATAAAAAAGAAGCAAGGAAGAGAGAGTGGGTAGAAGGGAGGGAGGGAAGGAGGGATGGAAGGACTGAAAAAAAGAAGGGAGGAAGAAGGATTTGCAGACAAACTGTTATATGTCAGACACTAAATTCTTTCCTTTTTTACTTAATTCTCCAGCACTGGTTCTGTTATCCCCAGAATTTAATTTAGCTTTTCTTCCAGGGTGAATATATCAAAGTTTAGAAAGATTAAATAAATTTTCCATGAGCACATAAATAATAAAGAACCAGGACTTTAAGCCACTGACATTTGATTACCTCTTGACAACACTCTTTACTTAAATATAGACTGACTAAACAAATATTTACTGCCATTTATTTTTATAATTTACCTACTTTCCTGATAAATATTATAATCACCAGCAAAAATTCAGGAGGTATTATCTCCTTACTCTTCCTTTGTAATAGGAGAAAAAAGTGTCTATACAAAACATTTATTTTAGAATATTTTCTACCCAGCATGCTGAATAGAAATTCAATTAATGGTAGTTAAAACTCACAAGCAAGAACCTGAATGGAACAAAGGATCTAATTATTCCTTAAAATGTTTATTTCACAGTCTGTTCTAGACGTCATTTTTTTTCACTACATCTTGTTGGAACATCTCTTCTGTTTTATTTTTAATTAATTAATTTATTTATTTTGGGCTGTGTTGGGTCTTCGTTTCTGTGTAAGGGTTTTCTCTAGTTGTGGCAAGCAGGGGCCACTTCTCATTGCGGCGCGCGGGCCTCTCACTATCGCAACCTCTCTTGTTGCAGAGCACAGGCTCCAGACGCGCAGGCTCAGTAGTTGTGGCTTACGGGCCCAGTTGCTCCGTGGCATGTGGGATCTTCCCAGACCAGGGCTCGAACCTGTGTCCCCTGCATTAGCAGGCAGATTCCCAACCACTGCGCCATCAGGGAAGCCCCTGGAACATCTCTTAATAATAAAAAAAGTTACTTATTTTAGATATAGTTTTGAAAGCCTATGATAATATAATACAAATTATATTTGCTGTTTTACTAAACTGCATACACGCAAATTCTAAAACATAAGCATGAGGTCAACTTTGTTTCTCAATACAAAATTAAACTATGCTAAATTAAACTATGCTAAAGGGAAGTGCTTGGCTAAGGGAGTTTGGCCATCTCAATAAATGCAGTTTGCTCATTTCCCTGCAATGATTTGCATGTTCAATAAAAACCGATATGAGTGAAAGGATATGAAATCTCTACAAACGAAGTAGAAAGAAAATATAACACACTAATTTAAAATATACTTCAGCTACCTGTCATGAGAAAATTAAAAAAGCCTTTAATGGAAAGAAGTGCAGCACTTGCCAACATCATTACTTACTTCTATAGATGATTCAGCTTGTTCAAGCCTTAAAAATGATTCAGATATTTTTGTATATTCATATCTGAATGCTATGTGGTTTTCCTGTGGAATGAGCTGAATTGTTTCAGTTTAGTAACCTTATAAGCAAAGGATAGGATATTCCTGTATTAAATTGTATCTTTTGATATTTAAAATAGCAACTTTTGCCATAACCTGACCTCATATTTTTTTGTTTGTTTATTTTGTTTTAATCTTGAGTCATCATTTGCAAGCTTTTGTGTGTGGCTCTTTCTTGTGAATAACTGAAGGGATCAAACACAGACATTGCATTTGACTTATTTGGAGCTGAAAACTGGGAGAAAAAAGTAATTATACACTTTCACCAGGGATTGCTCTGCAAGGCTGACTGCAGGAGACTTTCAATTGCTTACCCATACAAGATTTTATCAGTAAACTGACAACTTCAACCTCCTCTATTTACAGTTTCCTGTTGTTCAACATCAGTAAACTCATTGATTGAATCCATACAATTTTAAAGACTGCCACACAGCCAAGGTCCTGACTACAACTGCAGGGAATGTCTTCAAGAAATTGAGATCAAAGATTGAAAAATTGCACTTTTAAGTGTAGATTCATTCACATTCTTTATGTGTCTTTAGGTAAGCACAGCAGTCAACAGTTACCTAAGTGCTAAGCACTGACAGTTGGTGTTATTTGTTAAGAAAGTTTATGCCACTTAGGAGGCTGGCAAAAATAATAAACTAAAACAGAAAAACTGGGTTGGATCATTTTGACCTACCCCTTCATTTCATCATTTGTAATTCAGCCAATCCTCCACTCAACCATATATCAGTTGATTATTGCCCCTGGCAATCTCTAATCTACTTTTGTCTCTATTGACTTAGTTATTCTGGACATTTCATTTAAAAGGAATAATACAATATGTGGCTTTTTGTGTATGGCTTCTTCCACTTAGCATAATGGTTCAAAGGTTTATCAACATTGTAGCATGAATCAGTACTTCATTCTTCTTTATGGCCAAATATTTTATTCTATGGATATGCCATATTTCATTTATCCATTAATTAGCTGATGGTCTTTACCTTGTTTCCATTTGGGGGCTATTACAAATAATGTTGCTATGAATATTTGTACACAAATCTTTTGACATATTTTAAAAATTTTCCTGGGCATATTCCTAAGAGTGGAATTGCTGGATCATATGGTAACTCTTTATTTAACTTTTTGAGGAACTAACTGACTTACAAAGTGGCTTCATTATTTTACATCCCCCCCCCAGAAACATATGAGGGTTCTAGTTTCTCCACATCCTTTCCAACACTTGTTATTGTCCATCTTTTTTTTTTTTTTTTTTTTTTTTTGCGGTACGCAGGCCTCTCACTGATGTGGCCTCTCCCATTGCGGAGCAACAGGCTCTGGATGCGCAGGCTCAGTGGCCATGGCTCACGGACCCAGCCACTCCGCGGCATGTGGGATCTTCCCGGACCGGGGCACGAACCCGTGTCCCCTGCATCGGGAGGCGGACTCTCAACCACTGTGCCACCAGGGAAGCCCTTACCCATCTTTTTAATGACAGCTGTCCTAATAGGTGTGAAATTGGTACCTCAACATGAATTAATTTTCTTAGCCTTTACAAACTAAGTGATATATGGGTAGATATGAAAACAGATTCATGGAAACATAATTAGGTAATGATAGAAGAAGTTATACAGGTATACTTCAGAGATATTTCAGGTTCAATTCCAGACCACCACAATAAAGCAAATATCGCAATAAAGTGAGTCACATGATTTTCTTTGGTTTCCAAGTGCATATAAAAAGTTACGTTTATACTACACTTTAGTCTATTAAGCTTACAATAGCACTATATCTAAAAAAACCAACACATATACCTTAATTAAAAAATACTTTAATTCTAAAAAATGCTAACCATCATCTGAGCCTTCAGCAAGTCATAGTGTTTTTGCTGATGGAAGGTCTTGCCTTGTTGATGGTTGCTGAAGGTTGGGCTGTCCATGACAATTTCTTAAAATAAGACAACAATGAAGTGTACCACTTTAATTTACTCTTCCTTTCACTTAAACACTTAAAGACCATTGTAGGGTTATCAATTGGTCAAATTTTAATATAGTTGTGTCTCAGGGAATAGGGAGGCTCAAGGAAAGGGAGAGAGGATGGGGGAACAGCCAGTCAGTGGAGCAGTCAGAACACACACAGCATTTGTCAATCAAGTTTGCATTTTATGTGGCAGGGTTCATGGCACCCCAAAACAACTACAACAGTAGCATCAAAGATCACCATAATATATGTAATAATAATGAAAACGTTTGAAGTAATACAGGAATTACCAAAGCGTGACAGAGAGACTCAGAGTGAGCAAATGCTGTTGAAAAAATGGTGCTGATAGATTTACTTCACGCATTGTTTGCCACAAACCTTCAATTTGTAAAAAATGAAATATCTGCAAAGTGCAGTAAAGTACAATAAAGCGAGGTAAGCCTGTATATAAAACGTTTCCAAAGAAATTACTGTATTTCTTTCTGAGAAGGAGCATACTCACAAGATCAGGTATTCTTCTAGAGGAGGAATGATTCTTTCAAAATCACTGGCATGGACTGGCTTTCGAAGGATGAACACTATTCACACAGAGTGAGAAGAGAGAAAACATTTCAAATAGAATATTTAAAGTAATATTTCTGGAAGTCAAATTGTACAAGTTTTTGTGAAGCATTGAGTAGATCAATTTTGCTTGACAGACAGTTTAGAAAGAGAAGAAGATTGAGAAAACATATAACTATCACAACTGAAATAGAGAAACAGAAATAATTACAGTGATCACACACATTTAATATTTTGAAACAATGCAAGATGATAATAGGTTTAAGTGCCATAATGAGTGGAACATAATAATTAATGTGACAGTGCACTGAAACATTCATAAAAATTTCAGAAAGAGATGAGATTTGGGTGGACGAGGACACATGCCATGTTGGTCCAATATCAGGAGGAATTATTTGGAATTAGGTAAGAGTTGGGCAAAACTCTGCCTCCTCTTTGGTTCTTGCCACAGGCCTCGTGCTGTACTGTGGTATCCCACTGTATCCAGGCTTTCTGGGGACCCTAGAGCTAAGGTTGCCTCTGGTCTTCTTGTTTTTCTATTCTTTTGAACCCAGCTAGGCTACCAGCTACATTACGTTTATATAAAAAAGTGTTTTATACAGTTATTAATTATGTCATCATTAGAAGCAAATGTTATTTATTGACTGAAACAGAAATGTGTGGTGAAAATGGAATTCCCATGCTCCTTAAGGTGACAATTGCTTGTTCTCACTGTGGGAGACAGCCCTCGACCCCAAAAGACTGTTGAAATTGAGGTTTCAGGGAAGTATCTTCCAGGATAATGTTCCTTGTATACAGGAGATGGAACTGGAAGTCAAGAGAACAGTTAGGATAATACAAAATTAGACAAAATGATGTCAAAGGGATGGGTATGCATTCAGAGCAGAATATGGGAAATGAAAGAGAAGAGTAGTAACCAATCTGATAGTGATCACTTAAAATAGCTGATGTCAGGAGACAGAAGTTGGGAGGTGAATATTTCACCTTCCAACAGTAGATCACTAAGAAGGAACTCATAAAGCTGATTTGGAATGTGTATGTCATTATCCCAAGCAGTCTTAAGTGATGTGATGAGGTAAGTCGAGTTCTCTGGAGAGTGGGGATGATTAAATTGTAATGACAGCTCCAGAGAGCACAAGGTCAGGAACCAAAACTTTCTATCCTGTTGCTTTGCTGTTGAGAGGGGCAGAGGGTTGGGGGGTTGGGCTTCCATTCTCAAGTTCTTCCAACATGCTGATTCCTCCAGCCAGTGCAAATGCATCCTAGGCAAGTGCAAAGGAGAAGAGAAAAGAAGGGTATGGAACCCCTTTAAAATTGTTCTCAAAGAACAAGATAACAATTTTATATTTTACTGACTACAATTTAGTCACCAAATCTAGCTGCAAAGCATGCTGGGGAATGCTCCCAGACAAATACAAGTATTACGTCTACCCAGAAAAAGAACGATGGACGTAGAACGATAGCTAACTGGCAGAGTCTCTTTCACATCTCCTTTGATAAAGAATCAGTGTAAATCGTCTTATAAACCTGTAGTTTTATGAATCTCAACTCTTGTCTCACAGAAAAGAAAAACGAATTTCAGAACCAGGAGTGTGCATTTGTGTCCTACCTTCCACTGCTGCACATCACTTGCTCTCAGTAAGTCAGCTGCTCAGACAGAGGAGAAAATATTTCTCCAATGCCAAAAGCAAAGTTAATCTATAGTGAAAGAGTTGAAGTGTGTTCTAAAGAAACTTCCAGCTCATTCCTAGACACTGAAGGCCCTCAGGATGTCCTGTGATTGTCAAAATTAATTTTGGTCCCTTTGGGGGCACTGTGCTTAGACATGGGACATGTAAACTATATTTTAATTTTAAATATATTTGGATGATGCTATTCATTGAATAAATGTGTATTGAACTTAATGCATGTCAAGAATTGTGTTAGTCCTGATCATTACTTTAAGAGATAACAAAATATAGGTAAAATTATGACATGCTTCAGATGCCCATAGTTACAATGAGTAGATGACAAATATTTCAACAACCAGCAAATATTTCAGCATGAACAGTTTCACCACATATACATACATACACACACATGCACCAAGTATATGTTATGTTATATGTTATGCTATATTATATTTATATGCTGTGTTATTTATATTATATTATCATATACTTTAGAATTGAGATGAGTAATACAGTCTTCCCATTTTCCAGAAGATAAATCCTTAGTACCTTGCATTTAAAGGAAAAGTAGAGGCAGAACAAACTCCACCAGTTTTTGGAAAGAGATAAGATGTAGATATAGTCAATCAATAAAATAAAGGAGTTGAGGGTACTTCTTCTTTTAAATATTCCTCAGTAAGTGTACATACTTGCAGAAGTATACCTGACCATTTTGATCACTAACATGTACACGTAAAGAAGATGCTGGATGGAGTTGAGTGTTTTCATTGGAAACTCTAGAGCATACTCAACTGGAGACTTTTGCCACTGGCTAGAATGACAAATTTAGGGTGAATGTCTAATCACAGAATTAACAAGATTTAGTTTTCCCTTTTGTATGTGAAGCACTGAGGTGATGCTCTTTATATGCAACGTGCTTGCCAGGGCAATCAGAGTTGGATGACCAGGGTAATTACACTACCCGTGGATTGCTGAAGGGGATGTTGGACACAGAATGCTCTGGAATATGATGTGATAGATTATCACTCTTCTTCTTATAACATGTACCCCAAAATGAAAACATAAGTTACTTTTTATATAGCATAATATATATCCTTAGATATTGAGTTTAATGAAATAAAACATTTGGATTAAATTATGCAGTGCTATAGTCTATCAGACAACCTGGTGTTGTAGGTAACCAGAATATAAATTTGACATATTTCAGTACACTGTACTGGGACAGATAGAGCATATTAAGAGGAGAAACTGCACAAGTTCAAACATTTAATATTAATCTTTAAATGGCATATCTGCTTTCAGTTTGGGGAACTAAATACCTAGGGCTTTTGTGATTGAGACACAGTTGTGGATTCCCATTTATTGTATGTCATCATTTTCATTACTCACTCACATCAAATGTAATCAATCATTCTTATTACAGTTTTCTGATTTTAAAAAAAAGATATAATATAAAATTATATTTTAATGAATTACAAATGTGAGTATAATAGCTATTAATATTTTCTGAGATCTGGTGTCCATGTGCCAGAATGAGATTGTACTATTTTATTAAATTCAAAAATGTTTCTGTTTTTACCACCCACATTGTTTTGCACATTCTGTGCCTTCAGTGTTGTTCAAAAAGATTTCTTAAGATTTGTTTCTGCCATGTCATTATACAGCAACTTTTTATAGTAATACATTCCTTTAGTATTTCAAGATAAAAAGGTATAGTATTTTGGATAAATGATTAGGTTTGTAACAATCCTTGCTATGCTCTAGCAATCAGAGGAAATCTAATTCTGCATTTTCTAAACATTCATAAATACTTTATAGCTACCATAAGTAATTTTGATATTTGGAATAAAATGAAGCTGACATATAAAAAATATGCAACATACACTATATTGATAAAAAGCACTTTTAGCAAACATAATCATATTTAATTTTTATAATATTCTGGTGCAGGAATACTATTATCTATGATTTATAGGTAAGAGAAGTGAAACTCAGAAAGGTCAATAAACATGTTCAAATTTACACAAAGACTTTAGATCCAGAACCACGCAGTGGATCTTGTGACTGCAAAACTCTTGCTCATTCTGCTGTACCATGTTAAACCCAGAAACAGATCCAGGTAGGCTAGATCTACCTCCACAAGGCTGTTTCTCAAAAGAAACTTCATGGCAGGTCAAGTTAAATAAAAAATCAAAACACCTACCTTTTCCCCATGTTTTATTTAGAGACCAAAGTCCCTCTTCTAAGTGCTGCTTTATATTTGGCCTTCACTTCAAATGCAAGTGTCTTTTTAAATAAGAGTTTAAATTCATTCTCTCTAGTTTATCATTTAAAATAGATAAATGATTTCAAGTGTCTACCTCTATCACCAATTGAAATTGGTTAGTAAAAATTACTTTCTTAGTGGTCATATTTAATAGACACTTTTAATCTGTACTGTAGTTTAGATCTATGATTTTTTTTTTTTTTTTTACTAGACAGCTGCCTTGTTTCAAATCCTGTTATGGAATCGGTTGTGTCCCTATAAAATTCATATGTGGAAGTCTTAAATTCAGCTACCTCAGAATATGACCTTACATGGAAGAGGGTTGTTGCAGATGTGATTTGTTAAGATGAAGTCATGTTAGACTAGTGTGGTCCCTAATCTAATATGACTTGAGTCTTTATAAAAAGGGAAAATTTGAGCACAGACAACAATGGACACAGGGAAAATGCCATGTGAAGATGAATGCAGAGATTGGGGTGATGCTTCTTCACATGAAGGAATGCTAAAGACTGCCAGAAAACCACCAGAAACTGGGGGAGACGCGTGGAACAGATTCTTCCTCATAGCCCTCAGAAGGAACCAGCTCTACTAACACGGAGATCTCAGACTTTTAGCCTCCTGAACATTAAATTGTTGCCGTTTAAGTCACTCGGTGGTACTTTGCAGCCCTTGTCCACTAATACACTCCATTTTCTTTTTCTCTAGCAAATTCACTATTCTTCCCAGGCTCTTCCATCTTTTTTATGATTCTTTAAGAATCCCTAATAATTTGGGTTTACCATACTTTATCAATGTCTAAAATGCTGGTCTCCCATCATGGTCTGTTCTTTTTTTTGTTGTTGCGGTACGCAGGCCTCTCACTGTTGTGGCCTCTCTCGTTGCGGAGCACAGGCTCCGGACGCGCAGGCTCAGCGGCCATGGCTCACAGGACCAGCCGCTCCGCGGCATGTGGGATCTTCCCGGACTGGGGCACGAACCCGTGTCCCCTGCATCGGCAGGCGGACTCTCAGCCACTGCGCCACCAGGGAAGCCCATGGTCTGTTCTTATGTATCATTCTTCACATACATTTTTGGAATAGTATCAAAATCTCACGGTTTAAACTAGTACCTATTCACATACCCAAACCACACATATCATCTAAAAAAACAGGCACAAATTACCCAACATACCTAAAGCCGAATTTACTATGTTTGGTACATTTCCCTATCTTCTTATCTCTTCTCTATTCTCTCTCTTAGTGTAAGTCAGTCCTTTGACTCAGTTACACCACAAAGAACCGAACAAAGGTCAATCTATATTTCTCACTTAACTTCATGCCCAACTTTTAAATAGTAAATAAGCTCACTCAGTTCTATCTTCTCAATAGTTCTTCAATAAATCCATCTTTTTTAGTCCTTTACATTCTCTCCTGGTCAACCACAGTAGTTTCATAACTAGTCTTTTCTGCCTCCTGACTTTTATATCCCCCAATTCAAATTCATTGCTTGAAGATCCATTCTGTTCTGTAAGATACCACAGTGTGTTGTGACTTTTTAACTTTTTATTTTTAACTTTGCTGAGGAATAATTGACAAATATAACTGAACTTGTGATTCTCAATACACATTAATAAGGATAACAGTTTTTCAATGCAGTTCATTTATGTAACATATTTTTATATATTTAGCATCTCAGTTTCTTTAACCTTAAAAAGTGATGCATTTCCATTCCTATTCTTTTGTAATGATGAAACATTGTAGATTTAAATAAATTTATGTCAGCGTTTTTATCATCTGTTAAGCTTAAAACACACAAAACAAACTCTTTGTTCCCTGTCTGCTCCACCTTCTAACTTCCTGCCCCTCCCAAAATACATGCATGCGCACACACAGTGTCATCTCTCTCTCTCTCTCTTTTTTCTGTTTTTTTTCTCAGTTCTTTCAACAACATGCCATGGATATAGCAAATATCTTTCTTGATTGGTCTTTTTGTGAGTCTGGATGAGATTCTTATTTATTTGTAGGTGATTAACTAAAAAGAAAAGTTTCAGTTTTATAGAAAAAATGGTAGAATGCTTTTGAAAGTTTTTGTAAATAGCATTTGTAATCTTGAAGTGGAATTTTGACATTTTGGCATTTAGCATTTTATGTTTTATCCACTTATCAAGCAAGTTAATGTGCTTTTGTTGTCTGGCCTTTTGTCTTATTCATATATGTCCAGATGGTACAAATTTCTTCCACAGAGAAAGTCCATAGTGGCAGGAATATTAGTTATATTGTTGATTTTGTGTTCTGTAATGGTTTTTTGACACCTATAATTCTAATAGCATCTATTTTTTTTTTGCTGTTTTGGGGGAAATGGGAGAACAAAAAGTCATTTGTATCATTATAAGTCAGATACTACTGTAAGTAAACTAATCCATTTTATTTTCCACCATTAAAATCCCTAAATTTTAGCAGAGTAAGCAAAATTTCCTTGGGTAACTGTTTCTTAGAAATTGGAAAATACATTTGCTCAGGCAACCAGAGCTTTACTATATCAACATATTTCTGCTATGGTCATACAATCATTAAGCTGGCACTTTTGGGGAAGATTTTAATTAATCACAAAATATCAATTAATGAATTAATTAAAATGAGAAGAGATAGTATGGAACAGGTTTAGCAGTAGAGGAAAGACAGTTGGAAACCTTCAGTCCATGCTTGATAGGAAGTTGTAATTTCCCTAACTTGAGAACGAAGGACACTGGACTTAGATGTCTGGTTCCAGTTTTGCCACTAAGGAGATCTGGGCCTGTGTAGGTCATTTAACCTGATGGGCATCTGATTTCTCATAAATAAAATTAATGGACCAGATTAGGTAATCTGTAAAATCCTTTCTAGCTCTAAAATTCTGTGCTTTTGTCAAAATCTATCAGGCTTAGTGATATATGTTGTCAAGGGTTAGAGATAGAGAAAATGATGATCATGATAATGATCATGATAATGACTAATATTATTGAGTGCTATATGCCTACATTGGACTCCCTAATTGTTCTACTAATTGAATATTGTTGCCTTCCCTTTTATTAATGAGAAAACTGAGGAACAGATAATTTAATTAATATGCCCAATACCATAAAGCTCTATGTCAAATTCAATACTTTCAAATACAAGGCTATATGGAAAAAATATTTCCAGTGTTCACCAGTATCTCATTTTCCTTCCATTCTGTGCACAAATAAGAGTACATTATTCATCCACTTGAAGATTACATAGGCCATGTGATTAACTTTGTTCAGTGGCTGTGAGCTGAATTTGCATGTATAAGTTTTGGAACAAAGCATGGAACAACCAGCAGTGGCTCATGTGATGTGGCTCCAAGATGGTGGCACTTTCCTCGTTCTGAATCACTGAGCTGCTAGTTTTGGAGCAGTTCATCTTGCTTTTCATCTGGATACGGATTTTCTTGAATAAATTATAAATCTTTGTTGCTTAATCCACTGAAATTTGGTAGTTTTATATATAAAACAGGATATATAACCTATCATGTCCAGATGAAATGAGGGTATTATTTTCTTCAATGAATGTCAGGGACAAGAAGCTTTGAAAGTTTTCCATGTTATCAGTATCTTCTGACATAAACAGCCATCTGGTAGACAGCATTGGCTACCAAGAAAACATTCTTAAGCATGAATCATTCTCTCCTTCTAAATTATCTTTTTTTTTCTCTTCTATCTCTCTTGAAATCTCCTATTCCTTGCCTCCAACTCCTTTTTACTAAACACCTATCTTAGCAACCCCTCTTTTTTTGAAATACTCTTTCTTTCAAGATTGAGTGATAGTAAGAATCTTATATTTAATTTTCAATACTGACATTTAATAGTAGTGTGATCTCATCAAGTTATATCTTAGTCAGATTCAATCTGAAAGCTAAAACAAGTATGAGTATTATGTAAGAAGTGGTTAAATATGTGATAACAACCCCAAATTGTGTATATTGCTGGGGTCATACATTTCTAAAAGGGAGAATTGGAGGGTCAGAGAAAAGTCCATAACTAGCCCTTTGGAACAAGGCAGTTTTGGCTGTCCAAATGGGTCTGCAAAGGAGACCTGGTGAAAAAGATTATGGAAAGCTGCTGTTGCTATGTATCTGATGGGCCTGAGTTGCTCTCGGTCAGCAAGATTTTCATTTGGGAAGATGAAGAGGATCTGAGCCAAAGAGAGCAAGAACTAGCTAGAATCTGCCTATATCTCTTCTTTTGCTGTTAATGGGCTCTAAAAAAACAGATATCAGAAATGTTCCTTTACTTTCACCTTCCAAAACTTGTAAAAATTTTTTTGTTTGGACAATTAGCAAAGTTCCATATAGGATACTAGGGGATTCTAGTAAACAATTCTGGCTTAGCCAAAATGACAGTGCAAAAAAGTACTGCAAGTCAATTAATTTTCCTGTACTTTAATTTCTTTATTCTTAAAGTGTTTGATTTTGCATCAGCAATTTACTGTCATAGTTGTGGGAATTATATATGAATATACACTGAAAATCAGAATGATACAAATTATTGTTGTTTCCAAAATTATTGTGATAACATATTTTAAAATGGTTTCTCTAAACAAGTCAATCTGTGAAAATAAGTATTTAATACCTTTTAAAAATAGCGGCCTCTTAAAATAGTGTATGCTTAACTTGTCATGTCTATATCTGCTTGTTCTATAGTCTATGATTATAGATTTCAAATTTATACAGTGCAGTACACACATTTGAAATAAAAAGAAGTTCAATAATGATCTGTTAACTAAATCTTTACTGGTGACTTCTAAGATAATATGTTAATTATTTAATATCAGTAACATATACACACAAAGAGGTGGATAGCTTACAAATATTATTATATGGGATGCAGAAGAGTATGTACCACCAAGAAAATTATAAGTATAGCTTTGAATCTGTAACTGCTGTTCTGATAAAATTAGTTGGAAGAAAATTCAGTTTTTAATAGTTATTATTTAAATGTTTTTAGTAGTTATTATTTTTAATATTTATTTACTTCAATTTTAGCTAATGAACATTGAAAACCAACATATATTTAAGCCAATAATTTTGACTTTTGACCAAAAACACATAGGAAGTGACTATAAAAAATGCAAATACTATTCTGTATAGATTTTTAAAAATTTGTATAATGTTTTAAGGTTGCAGAATTCTTTTAAGCACATAGTTGCTATTCATGTTCACAGTAACCTTATCAGACATAAACTAAATAGTTTAACTTTCCTCTTGATCTACTTGAGAGTTTCATGTCTCAGTGTTTTTGTGAAGAAGAGTAGGAAATTTAAATAATAATAATAACAACACCTTCCAATGACATTTTTACCTTGATACCTAAAGTATTTTTTGAAGTTTTCTTTATTTTATGTGAAAGATCATTTTGTTGCACAGATAAACAAACAGAACTAAGAAATCAAGCCATTTACTTAGAGCACAAAATACACTATTTCTACATGGAATTTGTCCAACAGAATATACAGCTTAACTTCCAAAGCATATTTATTATTCAGTTCTTAAAGTGAGCTAAAGACATGCTCATCTGAAAGAACCTTATAATCTTTGTGTTTTATTTTCTAGTGCTCTTGCAGACATTAAAATAGCTGTAGTTGGGCTTCCCTGGTGGCGCAGTGGTTGAGAGTCCGCCTGCCGATGCAGGGGACATGGGTTTGTGCCCTGGTCTGGGAAGATCCCACATGCCGCGGAGCGGCTGCGCCCGTGAGCCATGGACGCTGAGCCTGCGCGTCCGGAGCCTGTGCTCGGCAACGAGAGAGGCCACAACAGTGAGAGGCCCACGTACCGCAAAAAAAAAAAAAAAAAAAAAAATAGCTGTAGTGAATGTCAAGGGTTTATTCGTGAAGCTCATTAACTCTTCCTTTGACAAAGAACTGGAAATTGGAAATCATATTCTCCAACAAAATGTGGATGGACAAAGAGTCTCTGTACCAATTCCTTCCCGATATCATTATGCAGGCCAATTTCATGGTAACAGTGAATATAAGATAGAAATACTATGAACCAGATTTGTTCAGGAAAAACTCATTTACCCAGTCAGACCATGGCTTAGCACCAGTGGTTTCCTCATCCCTTGATCTCTCTGTTAAATGTGATTTTTCGATTGTTGTTGGTTAATTGTGCCACTTTGTCCATCTCTGGATATAAATTAATACCCATAATTAAATTTCCATAGCTTTCTTCAGTGTGGCATACAATACTTTGTGTTTTTATGATTTAACTATCAAAATGAAATACCTAAGTTCCTAAAACTAAGCAAACATAATCTTTAAAGGAAAAGCAAAGAGAGGGTTTGCTTAGATGACACTGGAGAGTTCCCCCCTCTTTCTTGGGCTTTACTTTAAACCACATAAAGTAGCTGTTCAGTTACACAGCTTGACATTATATATTACACAGTCATTATATTTTAAAAACCTCACCTGTTTAAAAAGATGTGTTGCAGTAACCCTCTGACATTTATAAAATTATGTTGAACTCCAATGGCAATTATTAACAAACTATTTTCTTACAGGTCTAGGCAGCGGCATCTGAAACAAAATATCAGCCACCATCAGATTTTCTTTGGATGGAACAAAACAGGTTTAGAACAAGTCCAAACTGTACAACAATCCTGTGCAAACCTAATGGTGAAGTCAGTGTCCAGTTCTTTTTTTTTTTTTTTTCGGCTGCTTTGGGTCTTCCTTGCTGTGCGTGGGCTTTCTCTAGTTGCCAGGAGTGAGGGCTACTCTTTGTTGTGGTGCTCAGGCTTCTCATTGCAGTGGCTTCTCTTGTTGCGGAGCATGGGCTCTAGGCGTGCGGGCTTCAGTAGGTGTGGCTCACGGGCTTAGTTGCTACGTGGCATGTGTCTGTATAGATTTTTAAACTTCTACTATATTTTTCTAGGAAGTGGAGAGAAGTTTTTAAAATTATCTTTCTTAATCTCATCATTTGATAGATAAAAAAAAGTTACCCAGATAAAATAAAGAAAATTATATGGATTATAAATAAAGTATCTGTATAATTTATTAGATTTTTCTTGTGCCTGTTTTATTTTGTTATTGTTTTTTTATAGTACAGCTGAATACTTACCCCAACTACCATAGTACGTATGTTATCAATTGTGCGCATATTTATATGATTCAGAGTTATACAAATGTTGATTATGGTGTGTTCAAAATCCATTTGGGAAAAAAAATGTTTGCAAACCTAATCGTAACTAAAGCAACTGAGAAATTAGAAATTCATTTCAAATAAAAATCAAAGGAGATTTTGCAAGAGATTTTCCAATCAAATCTATGGCTCTATTTCAGAAAACACGTTTTAAACAAATCTGAGCTAGGCCTTGGGATGGAATGGTACATAGACCGAGATTCAGACCACAGTGTCTGATGTTGGGGTTATGTGGTCTTCTTAAGATAGTGAAAGACACACAATCAGTAATTACAGAGAAGCATAAGTATCTGATAATGACTCTTCCAAAGGAGAGGCAGTGAAGAAATCATTTCTGTGGTTTCATCAGAGACACAGAGGTCAGAACAATGACTTTGGTCCTAAACATAGGAGATTTTATACTACATAAATAGTATTAAAGACAGACATGTGGATGTAGTGTGTTGTGTGTGTGCGTGTGTGCACTCAATCACACGTGCATGTTGTGGGAAAAGATGTGTTATTGGCAGAGTTAGCCCATTTAGCTGATACTAAAAAAAATGGAACATAGATACAAAGTCATTTTGAGCTTTGTTACTACTAATAATTATGAATAAAAACACTGAAAGAATAAGTAAAAATTACAAAATTTTTCAAGTTCTTAAATCCAAATCTTTTTATCTTTTCAAGCTACTTTTATTCCCAATGAAGGGGAATAACAGATCCTGCCTTTTACAATGAAGGAGTAAAGAGGATTCATGATATGACCTTTCATTAAAACATGAAATTTGCCGCCTTAAGGTCCTCAAAAATGAGTTATTATACCCGGATCAAAAATGGTCCTCTGGACGTTAACTCATATGGGACAATTTAATAGGATTTCACATTCTGTAATTCATACTATATATTCATCTAATGGTACCAGATTTATTTAAAAAAAAAAAAACCCTCAATGCTCAAGTCTAAGTCCCCTACAGGATTATTCATACCTCTCAGTTGATTAGTGATTCTAAAAAGACACTCAAATCAAAGTGAATTTTCATATTATGTCTACACCATTAGTGAAAACCTAATTAAATATTTAATAATTAATGCAACTCCTTCAAGGAGAGTTAATACATTAGAGGATGTCCATGTAAGATGATTCAGTGGGAATCATTGTCATTGCTGTTTTTCAATGAATCTGAATTGTACATATATTTCTTTTTGAACTGTGGGAAAAACAACCCATTTTTTGGTTGTTTGTTATAATAATGCCCAACTAAAAGAAAGTAACTTTCTTTTAGTTGGGTATTATTATATTGATGACATATCTATGTGTCGTACACCATGCCACCCATCCCAACAGCCAGTTAATATTTATAGAATGCCTAATATGTCAGGCACTGTGCTAAAAGTCAGTGATATAGATAGTATTAATACACAGACCTTTTTGTCAAAAGGTTAATTTTTTTAATACTAGACATTATAATTCATTTAAATCTCTAAGGTTTAGTGGGAACTTTTGAGGGGAATTCAAGAAGGTGGCTACTATGTGTTATGGTGTATATTAGAATACACTTTGACATTCTATTTCCATGTGAGGAATGTATTTATCTTCTCCTCATCTTTAGGCTTGAACTTATAACTTGCTTTGGCCCATGGGCTATCAGCAGATGTGATGTGATGCAAGCCCAGGCTTGAAATGTGCTTATGCACTGGGCTTTCTCTCTTGCACTCTGTATCTACCATGAGGACAAGCTGAGTAGCATGATTAGTCTCAAAAAAATGAAAGGCACTTAGAGTAGACCTCAACTGAACACATGACCTGGAACTAAAGCTAACTGGGGTCAGCAGAGGTCAGCAGAGCTGGACCAGTGGATTAGCAGTTTGAGGTAGAACTCCAGCTGAACAATTAGCACGTAAGAATGCTTATCCTTTTAAGCCTCTTAGTTTTGGGGTGGTTTGTTGCAGATGCATAGCTGACAGACACAAATGAATTTGCTTTGTAGTGATTGTAATACCAGATCTTTTTTTTTTCGATCCTGTATTTTAAAATATATATTTACAAGATTGTCAATATGTGTTCTCTGTTTTAAGGAAACACATAAAGAGTAGTATGGCTGTGGGTTCATCACCATTTAACTGTGATTTAAGAACCAGGTGATAGAAGCAGAAACACAGTGAAGATATCAATGGAATAAATATCATAAGATGAATAATTCTATTCAGCCAAATTTATCCATGACAATTTCCTAAATGATCATCAAAGTGATTGGCAAGTTGTTCTCAGAAGGCTCTGTAAACTTCCCTGTAGTTAGTCAGTTTACATAAACATGGAAGACAATGATGGAATGGTTTCTTGATTTAAAAAAAAAGTCTGTGTCTGCATGTATGGGTAATTATTTAGAGTTGCAATTGTTTTTCATTTGAGTTGGCTCCAAAAATGACAAATAGGCAACATTCATATAGAAATTCAAGGTCACTAAGAGAGAGAAACATACACTACAGTTAAAATTGTTAATCTTGCACTTGTTAACAACTTAAAGGACACGTACTTATTTTATATTATATACCTCTAGTACTTAGAGTACTGTCTTACATGATGTTGGTACCTCATGCATGTACAATAGTATTATGTGATTAAAACAAGGATCACACATAAATATGCTGCTAATAAAAATTTAAATGTTCAGGGACCTCATCTGCCCTGAAGGCAGTGATAGCACCAATAGCTAATACATTAGAATTTGCTAAACTAATGGCTTACTCAATGACAAATGTGTCCTTCATTTCTTATGTTGAAGTTATAGACTCAATTTTGGGGTTAAGATGATCTGGACAAACATGCAGAAAGTAAGTCAGTTAGAGTAAAGGGAAATATCTTGATCATATCTCAATGAATATACTGAAGACAATTATGAGCTAATGTTGTGCTGGGTAAACTGTTACAAGACTATCATTTATCCCTTCGTCCCAGAAAAAAATAGAATATCATGGGAAACAGTGTGGATAAAAAAATAAATTCCAAGGGAGAAAGCAGGAAGTGCTGGAGATTGGGGGTTCCTGGAAGAAAAGACCACATTTTGTAATCCCTTATTTGGAGTGTTAGCCAAGAGTCATGGCAAAATACAGTAGCTCAGATTCATTGTAACTCCATTTTTATTGACAGTACAAAGCTGAATGAAATCTTGTTTTACCCTAGGAGAAAAATTAAAAACCTGTAGCATGTAGATTGATGCCCCTAGTTTTCTTTAATGGTGCTCCAACTTTTACCCCTGAAGTGAAAGCCAGATGGCTTTGTATTCAGTTTACTTAGTGAAACCTTGACAAAAAAATCCTATTAAAGCATTGACTGTGGTAAAGGGTTTATAAATAATTTAAAGTTCCATAGATTTCACAATATCCATGCTGACCAGAAAGCC
Source organism: Lagenorhynchus albirostris (assembly GCF_949774975.1). Taxonomy (NCBI): domain Eukaryota; kingdom Metazoa; phylum Chordata; class Mammalia; order Artiodactyla; family Delphinidae; genus Lagenorhynchus; species Lagenorhynchus albirostris. The sequence continues at coordinate 92,721,858 of NC_083098.1, forward strand.
CATAAAATTAGTTAATGTATAACATACTTAAGCCAGAATTCCCATCTTTGTGAGTATCAATGATTTTCTAATAGGAGATTGAACTGGTAGAAAAGTTTCCTCAATATTTAATATCTTTCCCCTAGAACCCAAGTCCACAGAGATAGTATAAAAGGAAATCATGGGAAAGGTGATAGAACCTGATACATTTTTTCTGGAGTAGAGGTTTTTGATGATCCCCCCCCTTGAACAACAAGATGTTGAGCTATGTAGCTTCTAATACAGTATGTTCCCAACTCTCTTTCTGAGAGATCATTATGGGGGAGTGGCACACAAGAGAAAAGTCATGAAATACATTGCTTCCCCCAAATTTCATGCCATTGTATCTACAGATCTCTCTTCTATCCAATGTTCTATATTTAGCCCTTCTGTGTCTTTTTTTTTCTCTCATCCACCTTTCATCAAAGATATACCTTCTGCTTTACATATCATCATCATACCCTCTGCTTTATTACATCCTTTGAATCAATATCACTTTGTTATAAAGCAGAAACTAACACACCATTTTAAAACAAGTATACTCCAATAAAGATGTTAAAAAATGAATCAATATTTATATGTGCACACTTCTACCTAAAAATGAGAGATAGAAAATAGAAAGAGATATTGCTTTCAGCTTCTGGTCTCTATTTCTGTTTCTCTCTTGTCTCTCTTTCTCTCTCTTATATACAAGATGCAAAGGAATCTCTAAATAGATAGATAATATCTCTATATGTCTATATACAGTCATCCTTCAGTATCTATGGGTTATTGGTATTAGGAACCTTGTGGACACCCAAATGAGTGGATGCTCAAGTCCCTTAAATAAAATGGCATAGTATTTGCATATAAGTTACACACATCCTCTCATACACCTTATGTTATCTCTAAATTACTTATAATACCTAACAAAATGTAAATGCTATGCAAACAGTTGTTAATACAATGTGAATACCATGTGAGTAGTGCCCAAGCATGGTGTATTCATGTTTTGCTTTTTGGAACTTTCTAGAATATTTATTTCAACTATTTTCAATCTGCTGATATAAAACTTGCTGATACAGTGGACTGATAGACAGTTGGTTAGATGATGGATAGATAGAGCAGAGAGAAGAGAGGGGAGGGAGGGCAAGGGAGAGAGAGAGGGAGAGAAAGTGAGAGAGAGAGAGAAGAGAACAGGAGAGAAAGATATACCTGTCAGTGATATACGGTAGTGAGAATAGAAGGTGCAGACAAGTAGATACAAGCTAGATTTGTATATGTACAAAATGGAGATCCAGAATTTAGGGCTGATATTAAGGACTGAAGTCTTGAAAAAGAAAATGATAAGAGAGTTTTCAAAAACAAAGTATTGTGATTAATTCTTGAAGTTAAAAAACAAAATAGAACAGCCCACCCAACAAAAAAACCTTTGTCATTGTGGGAAGAATGCCCCTCCTTTCACATAAAGTTACTTGCTCTGTTATTAATTTTAGCCCCTACAGTGATCAGGATGCTTCATGGGATGAACCCAAATGAGAAAAATGGCAAAAATATATAACAATATCCTGGAATATTTTGAAATAATATTTGATGAAATTGATGTAAAACCTTCAAGGAAATACCTTGTGATGCACGGTATATGTAGTAGACATAGATGGGCCCTATATAAAAGGGAGAAAATGGATCAGTACAAATGTACATTGTCAAAGTAAATAGTAGGTTCAGTTCAATAATAATAAAATTCAAGAACCAGAATAGACTGTACTATTCTTATACTCAAAGCCCTTCATTTATAATTTTATCCTTTTATTAAGTCATTTAACATGTATTACTGAACTTCACTGTGTGAAACATACAATGCAATATGTTGGATATGCAGATATGAATAAAACTTAGCCCTGAACTGATGTTACTTACATGATGGTAAGGAAAACAGACAAAAAGGGGGTGACTACAGAACTGTTTCATGAGTGCAAGAATAGGGTGCACACAAGGTATTGTGGGGACGTAAAAGAAGGCAGCATAATTCAGCATGAAAGGTCAAGGAATGCATCTTAGTCAAGATGAGGGTTAAGGTGAATTTTAAAGACTAAGAGTTCCCCAATAAGATGGGGTCAAGAGGTAGTAATAGCATGAATTTAACCTAGAATGATTAAGCAACTCACTAATCTCAAATACAATGACATAGTTGAACTTCTGGTCCAGTGTTATGTCCTTTATACCACAACTACAAAGTAAATTTAAACAGTTTGGGTAATTAACACAGCTATTGAATTAAATAAATTAGGAATAAAACCAGCAGTAGGTCAGTATAAATTTTTATTTCTCCATTCTGTGTAGGGGACACATGACAAAATCTATTCTCTTTTGTACAATTCTTTTTCCTCTCTCCCCTTGACCACCCACCCTGATACAACAATCCAGTTGTTCTTTCGCTACTTTCGTGCCTCAAGAGACAACCTTGAGAGAAGGCAGTCTCTGAGAAGACAAATAAATAGAGCAAAGAGTAAGTGTTCTTCCCTATCGGGCAAGCAGCAGATGACATTGTGCTATAGGTGTGCACTGTTATCTTGACCTTAGAGGCTACAAAATGTCAAGGATCCTTTCATGTCCTTGTGTGTATCCATCAAAACTGCCAGGACAATAGAGAGCTCTTTGCACTAGTATATTTCTAAAACAAGAAGCCATTAGCTGCCATATTTTGATCTGGAAATGTTCCAGGAAATTTAAAGATCCAGGCCCCAGCTATGTCTCTGTCGTTCACTGACCCACTCAACAGTTATGGCATGACTTCTCACAAATGTGGACATCATTTTCTCTTCTGAAAAATGAAGTTGGATTGCGTGATCTCTACTTTTCCTTCTACATGCTGATATTTTATGTTTCTATGATCTTATAATAGTAACATTAAATTTCTATAAGATTTATAATACATATATTATTATTTTGCAATATATATTTTGTAATATTTTAAACATAAAATACAAACTTATTTTCAACATATTTAAACATTTCTTAATAATTTCAAGGATTATTAAGTAGAGATCCATGAATCACACTTCAGTGAGACATTTAAATTATATTGAAAACTGCTGTGAGTGTGTGTTTGTGTGTGTATATGTATATACATATTTATTCATATATCAACAGTTTTGGACCCCTCTCACAGCTAATGGAGGGGTCTACAGCTGTCCTCAAGCTCCAGTATGGATCTGTGATCTCCTCTACTTACTCATTCCGCTCCTCCTCCCACCTCTGCACCACACACACACACACACACACACACACACACACACACACACTCACACACACACATTATGAACCACTGTTACACTCTATGTCTCCAATTTCATTTTTAGAGGTTGTTTTTCTCAAAGTCCAACTAGGAAAACAGAAAGCAGTCTGTCATTTCAAACTGAAATGAAATAAATTGTTCACACAGCTCATGAGAGAGTGAAGAAGCCCACAAGGAACAACGAAGCAATCTGCTGATTACATACCTACCACAGAAGCCACTATAACCACTATGCTGGAGAGATTAAGGGAAGAAGCACTGTTACTAGAGCCCAGGGGATGGGATCACCCACCCCCTGGAATCAGCTGGAATCTCAGGGGTTTGTGTAGTGGGAGCTGAAGCCACAGAGGAGGTACAGCTGGAGACAGTGCCTGCACACTTGAAGATCAAAGTCAGTTCTTCTGTGACACCACACAGAGCAAGGAAACAGAATGGGGTGGCTCTGATAATAAAGAAATAAGGAAAGGCAGAAAGTTTGGAGTTAATTCAAAACACAATGACTTTCATATCCGAGCCTCTTGCTCTTTTCCTTAGTTCTTATACTCCAACATTTCTACCAGTTACACAGGCTCAAAAACTTCAAGTTCTCCTTTATTTTTCCCCCTCTCCCTTGTCCTCCAAATCATAATCATTTTAATTACATGATATCTCAGTGTTTTTTACCAGTTACAAATTAAGAAATATCTCCCCCTAGTCCCTACTCATATTTGGTCTTTGACCTGGGTTGCTGACACAGAGCTCCCAAGTCACTTGGAATTTTCTGGGTGATAAGAGCACCTTTGTTTTAATGAGGTAACTCTTAGTGGGCTTCTGAATAGTGGCCAGTCACTAGAAAGACCAACCATGATTAAAAGCTTAGAACTTTCAGTCCCCTTTCCTCCAGGGAGGGGTAAAGAGCTGGAAAAAGATTTAATAATCGATTATGCCTATGTGATGAAGCCTTCATTAATATCCCTAAAGTACAAGGTTTGGAGAGCTTCAGTTGGTGAATACACCAGTGTAACTAGAGGGTGGCACACTCCAACTCCATGGCACAGAAGCTCCTGCACTTGGAAGCCTTCTGGACCTCGCTCTATGTGGCTCTTCATTTGGCTGTACATTTGTATCTTTGAAATATCCTGTTAATAAGTTGACAATTGTAAGCAAACTATTTTCCCGTGTTCTGTGATCTACTTTATAGCAAATTATTGAACCCGAGTCTGGGATTGTGGAAACATGCAATTTTTTCCCAAGTCTGATAGAACTTGTGGATAAGATAAGGACTTACTGTTTGTGATTAATGTCTGAAGGGGGCCAGTCTTGTGGGACTGGGCTTTTAACCTGTGGAGTCTGCACTAACACTGGTTACTGTCAGAACTGAATTAAATTGTAGGACATCCAGCTGGTGTTGGAGGATTAGTCTGTGTTGGAAAAACCCTACACATCTGCTGTCAAAAGTGTTGCATGTGAGAGTAAAGGAAAACAGTGAGTAGTGAGTTTTTCCAAGACAATGCTCCATTAATTTCTTAATTAAAATCTCAATAATTTCTGAATTCAAATCTCACATAGATTTTATTAACATCCACATTGGTCATTCTCCTTCTAGTTTTATTTCTCTTCTAACTCATCATACTAAAGTCTTCATAGCAACCTTCTTAAATCCAAGTTCAGATCCCACAACTCTCCCACACTCCAAATTTTATAAAAGTCTTCAGGTAGTAACTAGACAATGTTGCTTTATGAGTTGATCCTTACCTTTTGCAGTCTTTTAGTCCTATCAGAGTGAATTATAAATTCCCTCATGGCACAGAGGATTTGTTCAAACACTGAGCTGAGACTTCAACAAATTTAACCTGGCTTCCACCTGCAATAGTCTGTGCCCCTAAAAATGACACCAACCCCAATTTAGTTTGAGTTTTTGCTCAAAATAAATGCAATGTTGCCAAACCACAAAATGTACATTGTCCCAACCCATATTGCCAAACTATTTTCACTAGTTTTTCACTTATCGTCCTTCTGTAATTTTCCATTTTCCCCATAGCCTGTTTTGTACCCCCTATGTTTTCCTTCAAGGCACCTTGTCTTAGTTGAGCTGAGCTCAATTTATAGAGGAATCTCTCCCCTACTGCAGTAATTTTTAATAAAATCTGCCTTGCCACTTTTAACAAGTGTCCACTGCAATGTTCCTTTAACATCAGACGTGTATCTGGTTGAATGACACTCGTAGAAGTTTTCTGTACACAACGTGCCTTCTGTACACATGATATGCTTCCTGTCTGGAAAAACTTTTTCTCCAAATTCACATGTCTAAATTCTTATTCATCTTTGAAGATCAGATCAAGTGCAACTCCTTGTCATTGTGTTACTGCTTAGTTGTTTATGCTTGGTCACTAATTCTACTTGCCTTCTGAGTGCGTGCAAGCCTGAACTTTCTGCTTCTGCCCCCTTATGGTTGGGAGAGTTTCTGTGACTATTTGTGCCCAATGTCCATGAAAGAGACTGTCTTTTTTGGGTCATATTATTTAGCAACAATTCAATAATTTCCAGTTTTCTTTTTCTTTGGCTATGACAGGCTTAGACAGGTGCTAAGAGCAGCTGTTCTGTCAGCCTGGGTCATGGAGTTGGAATAAAAATAGAACTCACAGCTGGCCCTCAGGGGGCATGAGAGTCTTTGATTTTTTACATAACTGAGATTTTAAGTATTTTGTTACCACAATACAACCTAGCTTAACGTGATTATTTATTTTACTGTACCCCTCTTAGGTAACTTAAAATTTCTAATATAAATTATATTTTAATGTATTTATAAGATTTTTCCTACTAGACTAGAAAGCTTTCGTGAGAGAATTTGTTTTTAAGAATACTTTACAATGAGTAGGCATTTGATAGATATCTTGTCTCTTACTCATGAATACAAAAAATGCATAAATTAATTGGTATACAAATAAATGACTGCTTTCTTTTGTCTATATCTTCAGTCTAGAATTGCACTTTTTAAATGAGTACTTTGGATTGAATAATCCTGTATGCTGTCACTGAGGCAGCTGTACATTTTGCTCCCTAAGAGATCCTTTGTACTGTAAAGGGCACCAGCAAATCATTATTGATATATCCATAAGTTTTTTTGTACAAAATTTCCGAGATATGTTGGCTGGTACAGGATTGGCCTTGATTATACTTGGCGTGAAAGCACCAATACAGATTTAGAAAGTGCTGACACAGTATCACTGGCTTATATATCTATAACCAGCCGGTTTCCAATTTTACAAGAAGGTCTAGCTGGCATTGTTAGCATTTTTCAAAAGTTGAAAGCAATAAGAAATAACCTTAAGTTTAATAGGCTTGTTTTGCTAACAATGAGATTTTTTTCCATGAAAAGTATTGATTCATCTCAACATTTCACCGTAGATAGCGTTGTCAAAATTATTTACTGTTTGAAAATAGAATCAACACTCAATAACTGACTAACGTAGAGGGGGCATTGCTATAGATAATTCAACTATGCATAAAATTGTTGAATCAATTACTTCTTGTTTGTGAATATATATTTTTCTTGTTTTTTATATATATATACATATATGTATATATATATACAAAACCAACCACATTTCAATAAAATGACTCGCTTACAATAAAACCTGACTATTGGTTAAAAGCTACCACTTTTTTCTTCACACCAGTTTTAGAAGCTTTGTTTGCTGAACATAGAAGTTCATTTGAGTGGTTTTATAAATAGATGTTCATTTGAGTGATTTTATTACTGAATGCTAACAAAACTTGGTTGTTATGGGAAGAAGAGCTGTACTCCAGAAAGTGATGAGTGGATGAGGCAACTGTTCTCTAGTTTTCTCTTTAGCGTCAAATATACATCTGCCTTTCATGTTATTCTCCATGCCTCTTCTCTTCTCCTCTCTCTCAGAGCGTGGTTTAATCTCCATTGCTGAGAATGACCTCTGCAAGCCTTGTCTATGTAGCCTCCATCTAATGCAGTCACAACTTCTTATCCATGTTTTTTTTTTAATCTGTTAACTCTTGTTCTCAAGATATTTTAAATTATTCAGTATATGGTTTGGATGTCCATTCAAGAACAAAAGTGCTCTGGCTGGTGAAAAGGAATGTGAAGAAATAGATACCCTGATACATCAAAACATCAGACACTTTTCCAGGTGTTATGGGTGGAACAGATTGAGTTGTTGAAGGGTATTGAGTTGAATCATTTAGTGTGTGTGTGTGTGTGTGTGTGTGTGTGTGTTTTAATTTGACTCAACTAACATAGCATAAGGATTCATAATTGATTTAAAAGAACGGGCTTCCCTGGTGGCGCAGTGGTTGAGAGTCTGCCTGCCGATTCAGGGGATGCGGGTTTGTGCCCCGGTTCGGGAGGATCCCACATGCTGCGGAGCAGCTGGGCCCGTGAGCCATGGCCTCTGAGCCTGCACGTTCGGAGCCTGTGCTCCACGGGAGAAGCCACAACAGAGAGGTCCGTGTACCGCAAAAAAAAAAAAAAAAAAAAGAAAGAATTTCCTATTAGTAGCTATTAAAGTTAAAAACAGTTAACTAAAATGCTGTGAATATCATCCAAGGAAAATAATATGATATGAGAAGCCAATTTAGTGTATTATAAAAATTGTTCTGCCTATTTATAAAGAAAAATTGACACAAAACACTGAATTAATTTACCTTACCAATGGATGGTATTAACAATTGGCACCACTATAAAATAATCTTTAAACCCTCAAGAAAAACTTGGGTTGTATGTGTTTCTTTTTATATATTTCACATATTTTATAAAATAATAACCTTATTTTATGTACAAATAAATACCAGTGTTCTCAAAATGAATCATTTAAAAACATCAGGCACTCACAGCAATGTTTCATTGAATCTAAATGTGCTACCAATGGAACAAATTTCAGTGATAAAGTGGGAGCACATTTTATTTGTAAACAAATACACATATATTTGTTTATAAATGAATACATGTATATGTGTATTTTTTCTGAGGGGAACTTTCTCTCTAGATATTGAGCATTGTAGTATGAGTACACTCTGAAGGAACAGAATATCTTGGAAATGGGCAAGCATTTTGGAAACTCCAAAATTTCTAAGACACTAATACAAGAAATATAGTAATAACAGTAATGTCTCGCATGTCACAAAGGCATGAGAGAGCAACCATTATATATTCCTATTTATGCCTTTTACCAGCTGTAATTTATCACGTTTAGCCAGGATCAAATGTAACGCTCCCTGACATAAGCACAGAAGGTTTGAGAGAAAGTAAGTATTTTTGAGACTTCAAAGAAGGAGACTTTCCACTATGCAAAGTAGCTCAGGGCGATGTCCTGAACAGCATAATTAGTCAATGAATGTTTATTTTGATAGAATAATGATTGTATCAATTTGCTGGAACTCTTGATAGCAGTGCTCAGTGAGAAAGCTGTTGAATTCTATTGCAGCATGAACACTCTTCTCCTTGATAATGATATCTGAATTAAAACCTCATGAGAAAGTTAGTTATTTTTTTAAGTCTAAACTTCCCTTGAATTGCAAATTATTACTTTTCTCAACATAACTATGATGGTCTCTTTCAATTTCTGCTGTGAAACAGCAGTTTCCAATGCCAAATTGACATTTAAGAGCATTGTAGAAAACTACCACAGGTCTTGCAGAAAAGTAGTATAGATTTACTTGGTAAGGATTTATAGAGAATTATAAAGATCCCCTTAGAACATTCATAATTCCTGGCAAATCTCCCTTATATTGATGAGTATTGACCCATTAATCTCTTGAATGGCAGAAATGCTGCTCCTGTCATCTTTTTTGTTTCTCCTATCCTATAAACTAGGAACCTACAAGCATGTTCACTAACATGTTCACTAACTTGCCCTTTCATTGAAAAATGCCTACACAGTTACTGCAGCTACCAAAAGCTTCCATTAAATGAAATACAAATACAGTATGGCTAGAATCCTCCTCAAGCCATTTCAAATTTTTTCACTCATCACAGTATATAGAGATTGTTCTTCTACCATCTTATTTGACTACTTTCTATAGTGCAGTTCTAGAAAAGTCAGTGATTTTAATATACTAAACAAGTAAAATCATGTGTGCAAATTTTCCCCTAAGTTTTCCAATGGAGTGATCTATCTTCTTAACCAAAACCAGTTAGCATTTGCTATGTAACATACCACTCTAATCCTTAGTGACTTAAAATAACTGCTATTCTAAGAGGGTGGTAATTTGAAGAGGAGGCTGTAGGGACAGCTAGGGACATCTAATCTTTGTTGGACTGGGTGGACAGGGTGCTGGCTGTTCTAGCTTTGTCTACGTAGGCTGGGATGTCTCATCTTTGTTTCAAGAGGACTCCCATCCTCCAGTATGCTTGCCCAGCCTTGTTTCCAAGACAGCTCCTCAGGTTTCCAAAATACTGAGCAGAAGCATATAAGTTATCATGAGTCCTAGGAAGCAGCGTGACTTTACTTCCTTTAAATTCGGTTGATCAAATAAGTCACAGGCCAACCCAGATTCAAGTGGAGGAGAAATAGACTCTGCATGGGAGAAGCTTTAAAGTCACATTGTAAAGGGTGTAGTCACAGGGAAGAATAAATAATTTTGGTCATTACAGTAATTTACCATAACTCTCTCAAAACTCCAAAGGATAATCTCAATATGGAAGGTGACAAAGTACTCAAATTCAGTATGGAAAGTACCAAAGCACCAAAAATTAAAAACTGCCTACAGAGTGGGCTCAGCTCTGAAATCACTGAAAATGATTGCTGTCATTCTGACTCCGTAAGTTGTGTTATATGACTTTGGCCAACTTATACAATCCCTCAAAGATTTTGTTTTATTCTTAAACAAATAGAAAATTCATACTTGATCCAACCTGATTCTGAGTAATTTCTAGGCATGTGAGAATGGATATTTTGTAATAGCTATCATAAAAATTAAAGTCCATGACAAGGACACTGTTAGTCTATAGGATGAAATATAGGAAGTTTGATTTAGAAAATAAATTATTGATGATAAATAATGTGTGCTATAGAAAAGGCCAGCAAAAGCAGTTGGCAATGTGGTGATGGACATTACTTCTTAAAGTGAAGATCAGATTCTGAGATTTCCTGTTGTATGAGCTTCCTGTTTTGTGTGCCCCATTTCACTTATCAGGCCTTGTTTGGACAGTGACTAAAAGCACTTAAGTTCCCAGTTTACAACCAGGAATAATCATGACAATATAAAATATTTGGTTAGTGATTTAACATCCAGTCCATGGAAAATATAATACTGTGAAAATCAAATTTGATTTTTGCAGGAGGGAAATCTTTTAACTTCCATATTTCCTTAAAAAGCAAATTTTTAAAAACCGTGGGACATACCATGGACAAAACTTATAAGAATTTCTGAAGCGAGCAGAATTACTCTAATATGATATATATTTTTTCAAATGTAAATTATTCCTAGATCAAATAGAAAGACTGAAAAATACTTAGATGCTTACAAACTCGTTCTTTTGAATGAGGAGGAAATAAAGATTCAGAACAGTAACTGATTTAGTCACATACACACAGCTAGCCTGTTGACAAAGCTAAGACAGGGGTCTAGGTTTTCTAATCTCCAACGCATAGCTCCTTCTACTATTTTATTCTGCAAGATATAGTTTCAGACATATAAAATTGCACGATCTGCCCTCATGTTCTGTGTGTGTGTATGTGTGTGTATGTGTATGTGTGTGTATGTGTGTGTGTGCCTACCTTTGTGTGTCTGTATGTGTGTATTTGTCAGGTATGAGTCTTTTAAAAGAATAGAAATTAGATTTTTGAAAAAATATTTGACTAAGCATTACTCCATCATTCTAAGTTCCTCACCTTAATAAAATAAGAAACTTAAGGAAAATAATAAGTTGAAAACATCCAATGTAGAAGTAAACTTACAACATAATACAAATAGCTCCCAGGACATCAGAGTGTATTACAATATTTAAGTTATAGTACAGTAGAGAAGGAACCCAAGATAAGTCTTTGTTTACTTTATTTATTTATATATATTATTTATTTATTTATTTATTTATGTTTACTTTAAATTCTTACTACTTCTAGGCCAGTGAGAGATGTAAATACTAGATAATCTTTAATCTACCCTTGCTTCATCTCCAATATAGAGACATCATTTCTATGCCAAAAATATCATATAGTACCATCTTCCATGTAATTTTGCTTCTTTTTTACACAGATTAATACTTTGCTGATTGCAAATTTTACAATCTGCATATATTTCCCGTTATTTTCTAATATATTGAAAAAATAAATGTCCTGTGTTTCCAGCATCAGTGGCTCTTTATCAAACAAGTGTTTCCACTGAGAAAAGTTACATTTATTACCTTAAAAGAGAAGTGTTATTTTATTTTTCCAATGATGGAAGACCTCCACAAGTCCAAAGTCACATACAATTATATACTACAGAGCAGAATAATAGAACACTGCACTAGGATAAATTTTGTGCCCACTTAATTGAAACACTTGCCAAGGAGCTGGGTGAGAGCAATGTATTTCAATCACTCTAAACAATGAATAAATGAAACACATTCCTTCTAAATGACACATTTTAGCTGTCTGGAAGCCTATTCACATTTGTGCGTGGTAACATAAATTTGCCACTCTGTAAGTTTGTTCCTTACAACTGATCCATTTCAAGCTGTGTTTTGAAGCTGTTTATTCCAAGAGCCTTCTTAATATTAAGAAAAAAGAAAAGAAAATGTTTTTAGATGTAGCACTAAATGTTTTTAGATGTAGATCAATATTTTTTACACTCTCTCTAGAATGTATATGTTTGTATATTTGTACCTTGGCCTTTTTCTCTCTATCTCTCTGTCCCTGTTTCTCTTTCTCCCCCCCTCTCTCTCTGTCTCCACACACACATATATATATGATATTACATGTGTAATATAAAATATGAATACATTTTCTTAATTTTTCACATTAAACCAAGTTGGTCCAAATTACTTTTATTGTAATTCTTTAGCTTAGTATTTATTTATTTATTAAACTGAAATGTAATGTTAGTCCTATGGTAGCAATTCAAAGAGAAAAGAATATAAATTTGCTTCAAAGCAATATTTTCAAATAACTGTATTTTTATATTTCTGAAAAAATAACCTTACAAAAGAGAAATAAAAAAAGATAATTCACTCCTGAAGCAAGCCAAAATAAAAATAATGGAGAATAGTAGCAGAGAGTACTTCTCTTAATGAGTTATAAGCAAGATGGCTATATAATTTATCATCCTAACCATGACATTTTTGAGAATGAAAGAGGGTGTTATTAATAACTAAGCCAGAACCACAGGTATACCTGGAACTCTCCCAGGTATACCAAGCCTATGGTTACTCTGGTCACCCTAGTTATTACTTATTATTAATACTTATTAATAACTACTTATTAATAATTACTTATTAATAATCTGGAATTTCCCCAGAAATTCCTTTAGAGCTATGTACATTTACCATATCTCTGTGTTTTTACACAAGAATTAATAATTATGATAAAAATCATAGTATGAGAATAGTAATAATAAATGAGATTGTTTCATTAATAGTAGTAATTGTAATAGTTTTTTCTCCTCATATTTGAAAAATGCTGTGAAGCTCATCATAAAGCATCTCCCTAGATCCAGGTTAATAAAAGATGAGGAAACTTTGTTACAGTTTAAACTTTGCTCTATTCTGAGAGTTTAGGCTTCAGAAGCATTGCCCACCTATTGCTTTTCAAAAGCACTAGTGTTCTCAACAATTAGTTTTAAATCATATCCTTCCCCAATTTTTTTTTTTAATTTAGATTTTGGAGAATGGATTTATCTGAAACTAACATCTATTCAGTGCAGCTTCCTTTACCCTGTGTTTCACTTCAGCAACACTTAAGCTTAGATTCTGTTATTTTAAAGGTTATTAATGATTATTCTCACTTAATTATGTTTAAGAAATGCTTCCTCCCAAAAGCTCACATTTGTGTGCACACACGTGCACAAACACACAGATGTGCACACACAGAGAATTTTACTGCAGTTTGAAATGGGGGAGTGAAATGAGAGAGAGAGGTAACATCTGTAACAGAACAGAATAAATAAATTTTATTTATTTTATAAATAAAATTATAATTAATTTTATATTAATTATAAAAGGGATTGCTGTGGACTTTTTCTGCACAAACATGTGGAAAAAGTGTAATATTCCTGAACTATGGATTTGTGTAAGTAAAAAATGGACATTGGAAAAATTATAGCCAGACCATAATTAACTTAATATTACTAAGTTGTATTTGGGAACTGTAAAAGGAAAAAAAAAGTACTGATATATTTGCTGTTATATAGAAATACTTAGACTACCAGTATCACTTCACAAAGAAACTCATCTAGTAATGGGGGGTGGAGGGGAGAAATACAAGTTGTGGGTCTGAACAACTTGATTTGCTCAACCTCCCAGAAATAATCTATAATTCTTTTTGTCTTTGAGAAAATAAATTAACATCTGTAAATTTCCATTGTTTTTATCAAATTGTAAAATTTTTAGGATTAAAGGTAACATATACAAGGTAATATAATAGTATGCAAAACACCTAAATAATAATATTGGTTACCACCTCTTTGGTTCAATCTGAGAGATTTTCTAAACACACTACTTTTTTTTTTCTCTCTGTAGTGTAATATCTCTCTCTCTCTCTCTACTAATATGTCTACAAGTTTATCAGATTAGTCCTTGAATAAGATTACTTTTTGAACAAATAAACTGAATAAACCCATGAGAAATATTTTGAGTAGAAATGTGTTATTTCTTTAGTAAAATTACTAGTGTTGAGATTTACAATTTACATATCAATTTCACGTACGAGATTTAACTTCCATCGCATGACCAATAATGTGTTTTATCATCATTTTTTAGATGAGAAAATGGGTTAACAACTTAAAGAGATTTTTTTCCCCTAGAGTACTTTGCAAAAGAGGTCAAATAAATAAACAACAGAGATTTTACAAAAACTGAATAACCTGAATCCAAATACTATGCCACTATTCCAAAAGTTTTTTCTTCTTTAAAGTTTATGTTGAATATTAAGCCAGAATTTATCATTATATATATAATCCTATTGGAATAAAATGGTGATTGTAATAAAATACTCAGGTCTTCAGGGTTCTGTGTCATAAGTTAATGTTTTGGGTAATTAATACATAACCACTATTTTTCTTTATGTTTTTCATACGCTTCCTAGAGATAAATTATAAGCTAAACATTTGGTGTGATTTGTGAGTGAAAAAAGTGAATTATCCATTTTTTTATTTTTTGGACTTCCACTTGACTCAAAATAAATTACTTATCTGTCATTTTAGTTATGTTGATTCATAACAGCCATGTTTTTCTTGTTGCATGAGGAATCTGAATTGCAATTCCAGGAGCTATGAAATTGAAAATATTGAAATAACAAGTGAGCTCTCTCCTAGGCACTGGAGACATAGCAGCAATACTAATATTGTTTCTGCCCTCAGGGAGCTTATAGTCTAGTAGGGAGAGACAAACAAAAAATATATATATGGGGGGGATGATCATGATATAGAAGAAACAAAAAGTCAAATCAGGGAAATAATGGGGATGGTGAAGATGTTACTCTGCCTTTATTTGGTGAGGGAAATCTGTGATAGTGCAACATAGTGAAAGAGATCAATGGAAAGTGAAGGAGTTAGCCCAGTGGTTATCTAGGAGAACATTCAGATCAGAGGACATAGCATATGCAAAGGCTCTGAAGTAGTAGCATAGTTGGTATGCAAAAGGAGCACACTGAAGGTCAGTGCACTCAGACAGTGACAAAGCCTCAGTGATAGTGCATTAGGTCAGAGAAGGTGTTGGAGGTCTGACAATGTCAGGTTTTTTAAGGATATTTTCTTTAATATTTGAGAGACAGCTGAATAATACCACACCCTTTCTTCAAATATCAAGGTCCTAATCCCTGGTACCTATCAATATTACTTTATATGGCAAAAGGAACTTTACAAATGTGATTAAATTAAGGATCTTGACATGGGGAGATTATTTCAGATTATCACATTGGCCTTAAATGTAATCACAAGGGTCTTTAGAAGAGGGACGCAGGGGGAATTTTTGACACAGAGGAGGAAAGCAATGTGACAATTGAAATAAGATGCTATGCTGCTGGCTTTAATGATGTAGGTAAAGGCTACAAGCCAAGAAATGTAAGGAATGTGGTTCTAAAGCCTGAAAAAAGCTAGGAAAGGGATACTGCCCTAGAGCCTCTTGTTAACTCCTTGCTTTTAGCTCAGTGAACCAATTTTGGACTTCTGACCTGCAGGCTGTAAGAGAATAAATGTGTTTTGTAAAACAACCCATGTTTGTGGTAACTTGTTACATCGGCCACAGGAAACGAATACAGATGGGAAGATATTGTAAAGTTTGAGGAGAGATGTGACACATTAGAAGAAAAATCAACATGTGTATAAGATGAGGCCGAATTTCATGAGAACAGAAAAAGATGATGATGTGGAAGAGAAAGGAGAAATGCCTGGAGAGATGTTTTTGATTAGGCAAGAGGGGATGTAATCCTGAGCACAAACAGAAGAGTTGCCCATAGACAGAAGGACTGGCAGTTCACTAATTTTCATTGAAGGGAAGGCAGGGTATTTTGATACACATGCAGAAGCTTCTGAAAATAAACAAACCAAAAAATGGCATTGTGTATGCTATGAATTCTTAAAAACTCAGCAAACCTATTACCATGACTAAATCACCAATATCAACATTAAAAAGGCAGCAATATTTTATTAAACCTTTAAAAGTATCCAAATACATTTCACCTAATCTTAGCTCTAACCCTAACAGAGACCTAATGGTCTCAACCATCTAAGGGTAGGCCCATACTAAAAACGTTAATGCTACCTTTTTTCTTCAAATATAAAATAATTTAGAAATTAAAGTTATTAGTCATAGAGATCTTATTGCTTTTAGTATAATTAAGGAGATTTCCATTTTGTTTGACATTAAAAAGTCAGGTACATAAAAATATATATCAAAAAAAAATTAAAGTACTTTTTAGCCAAAATTGAAAGTAAATGATATATTTTCAATATCTATCATGAGAAGCTCTATAGTCTAGTGTTCAAACATAAAGTCCTGAAGTCAGATTGCCAAAGCTTGTTCCCAACTCCTCCACTATCAGAGTTGTGAACTGAGCTAGTCCCTTAACCTCAACAGTGTTCTCATTTTTTAAAATGTGCATAATAAAAGTACCTGAGTCATAAAATGAAAATGAAATTTAGAAAAATGGTCTGGACATAGTAAAGACACCATAAATGTTAGTCATCGTTATCTCATTACTATTATCTAATCAATATTTATTTTCCAAGTACCCAGATACGAGGTTTTACTGGTGATATGGTGAGAATTATAATTCTTTAAGATGCTACTCTTTTCCTACTGTGCACAGGACTCTTGTTACTAAAAATAAAAGATTCATACAAATCATTGTCTAACAAAGCTGTCAATAACAAATGCCAAATAATAAAATTCATTAAGAATTTAAAACTTGACCTTGAAGGAGTGTAATGATTCAGGCACATGGACAAGAAAAAAAAGCATTCAAGGCAGAGAACACAATGAATGACAGAAGTAGAACATACTGTTTGCTGGGAGTAGAATACATAATCAGAATATCATGATTTCTTTTCCAAATGTGTCATATTGATTTTGGAGTTATGATATTCCAACGACCTGGACTTGAGATACCATGTGTAACTAATTGAAAGAACACCAGATGGGGTTACAGAAATATTCCCCCATTAACAATCTCTGTGACACTAGAAATGTACCTCTGTGATGTAGCCTCAAGTTATTTTGAGAAGTTGAAAGAAGAAAACTAACAGAATAATTAACCTAGTTTCCTTCGGTTTTCTGATCTATAAATAAGGAAATTTAAATAGCCCAACTTCTGATCAAAATTGCTATCATCCAAGATTAACATCTTTCTTTTCTTCTTCAATGTTGCTGACAACACAGTATTATCCAAAAAAAATCTAAGAAAGTTATATCTTTATTAGATATATATAAAGAGAGAGCTCTACATCCATATCTAAACATATTTGTACATAGTTTTAGTTAAATATCGCTACACATACACGCACAAACAACCCCATTTAAACTTCAATAGTTGTTTTTGTAGAAATTGCCAAGCTGATCACAGAATTATAGGGAAATGAGAAAATAATCTAGAAATGCCAAAATTATCTAGAAAATAAAGACAACAGTTGGAGTACTCACACTAGCTTATTTCACAATTACTATACTAGTAATTACTATAAACTTTATTTCTAATTACTATAAACTTATTTCACAATAAGTTTACTATTGTGAAAGTTTACTAGTTTACTAGTTTACTCGTATTTCTAATTACTATAAACTTATTTCACAATTACTATAAACTTACAGTGTTCAAGATAATGTCATTGGCATAATTACAGATGAATAGTTCATTGGAAGAGAATAGAGTATCTAGAAATAGACTCAGCATGTATGTAAGGACTAAGGAAAAGAAAAATTTTTAACAAGTTATATTGAAACAAGTAGATAATTACATAGGGAAATAAAACCTCTCAACCCCTATCTCATAACATACATCAAAGTCAATTTGAGATATTTCATAGACCTAAAGATAAAAACAAATCTCTAACACATCTACAAATTAAAAGAATAAGAGGAGAATATTTTCTCAGCCTCATGATAGGTAAAGATGTCTTACAGAAGTTGCAAAAGGAACTAATCATAAAAGAAAAAAATAAATTGTATACCATCAAAATGGAAAATTTCTGCTCATCAAAAGTCACCATAAGAAAATGAAAAGAAAGCTACATATGGAAGAAAAGATTTGAAATATATGTATCTGAAATTAGTTCTGTTGAGAAAATATAAATCTTTCAGTTGAAAAATAAAAAGACAATGATTTTTTTTTATACAAGCAGAAGACTTGAACACAAAATTTATCAAGGGAGATATACAAATGTCAAATAAGTAAATAAATGGTGGTCGACATACTTAATCATCAGAGAAATGGAAATTAAAATTATAATGGATATCATTTACATCCACTAGAATAATTACATTTTAAAGATTGAAAACTTAAAAGACAATTTTAAAGAGTGAAAATATCAAGTACTGGGAAAGATGTGGAACAAATGGTATTTACTAAACAGAAGTAATATATATCCAAAAAGGACTACCTATGTATGTTCATAGCAGCTCTACTTTCTGTTGCTAATGGTTTCTCCCAAGACTTCTCTCCTTGGCTTGCAGATAGCTGCCTCGTCACTGTACCATCACATAGTTTTTCCTTTGTGTTGTTTGTGTCCTAATCACCTCTTCTCCTAAGAACATCAGTCATATTAGATTAGGGCTCACCCATTTGACCTAATTTTATCTTAATTTCCTCTTTAAAGACTTTGTCTTCAAATACAGTCACATTCTGAGATACTAGGTTCCAACATATGAATTTGGGGGGGACACAACCCACCACATAACAATAGAGTACCATTACTTCACGACCTTTTTTCTGCTCACCCTCCATCCTATGCCTCACCATCCATCTCACACTCCAGGACCCAACCATAATAGGGCATGGGGAGGCGGTAGCCTTATCACCTAATCTTAGTGCTCACTGAGCTGTTCTCACATTTCACAATCTTGTTCCATTAGGGCCTGACCTGAAAGAGTTCCCATTAAACAGCAATTAAAAGAATTTCCACAATTTTGGATGACTTAAATTAATAACTATATGTTGTAATCTTTGTGCCAAATTTTGTTGATTTGAGCAGAAATCCAGCTCCTTAGGTTTATTTCTTTCTTTTCTTTTTCTTTGTAGGTTATTTTTTAAGAGAAATAAAAAATACTCAAACCAAAAATAAATCAAATGTGGAATACACCTATTTGTTCTCCTTTGTACTGAGTTATATATTGTGAATATATTTTGAAACACTGTAGTTGCTGTGTGGTTTTTCTGTCATTTTGAATATAAGGAACAGTCAATAATTGCTTGTTCAATTGGTTAGAAAAATTATCTTCATAGCTTAGTCATAAGTGTTGTCATTATGTTTTATTATTCTTCTAAAGAGGAATATTTCTTTTTTAGTGAGATCATGTATTAAAGCAAGATAGTCAAAGAAACATCGGGAAAATATAATTGGAATATACGGTATAGACTTAAGAGAACAGAAAGTTGTAAACATTAAAATGGGGGAGAGAAGAAACCCAGTTTTGACTGTTCTTATTTGATGGCTACAACCATTCTACTTATCTAGTAATTTTGCCTTATAGTCAAGGTTACATGGTTATTTTTAGGAACACAAGATATAAGATGACTAAATTACTGATTCTTAGTTAAATCACCAACATATTAGTAGCAAATTACCTGCCCACCACTTACTAAAATTATCATTTACTTTTATCCTAATTTATTGTACTCAACAAAAAGTAATATTTTCATCACATTAACAAATATAAAAAAATATTTTGTAGTCCTCCAGTGAACACTCTATATATACAGATCTGAAGGTATGATGATTATTTGGAGGGGAGACATGTTTGAATAAGAACTGCAGACAAAAACAAATCAATGTCTTAATTTTAGAACTTTAGAACAAATTTAGCAATGAAAATGGCTACTCCAAGTTGTTGCAACTTCTATCCCTGCCTCTTCCTATATATTTAAATCATGGTTTTATATACAGTGAATTTATCTTTCTATGACTAGTGTATCTTAAAAAACATGGTCTTATGTAATAGCAATCACACAGTGACTTAATGTTTCTTCTCATCTCAGTTAAATGCCTTAGGATATCTTAAATACAATCTAAATACATTTTTGATTGCAGTCACATATGGGATTTTGAGAACAAGTGAATACATGGGTAAAGTTTTTTAAAAGTATATTTTCTCTATGTGTTACATAAAATTTATGTAATTTTCAAATGTTGATGCTTGTCAGGGGCATATCACGGGCCTAGTTAGAGACATGACCTACTTAGATGTCTGAAAATTGTGATGTAGCAAAGTTGATCACAGAGTATTAGGGCAAGTTAAACATTTGGAACTTTTCACATCTGTCTCCTACTTTATTGAGTGAATATCAGTATTATTATGGTTATGGGAACATAAAAAATTGTGAAGATGTTTCAAAAATTATTGCATTTGAGTGTCTATAGACTCATTGTGAAATGTGACTCACTGATGCAGTTTGAACAGAACATTACCTGACCCCTAGGAAATGGTATAAAATAAGTGTCAATTAATTCTTATGTTTTTTGAAAGAAAAATAGATTCATTCTCTTGAATGAAGCCCTGACATGCTAAATGTCCTCAGGTTCTGAAATGGTGAGTCCTGACTCCAGTAAAAATATCCATTAGGATATTTAAATATTATGATGTTTATCTTTCCATTAACAAAATATTTGAAACTTCTAGAATCAGATCAGTTTTGAAGAACTGAATTTTAGAAGGTAGAATATTAAATTAGGCCTAGTTGACTATACAATTTGTTATAAAAAACATTTATTTATTTTTTAATTACAGAGAAAGCACTAAGTTTTCACTAAGGAACATTTGGAAAATACACTAAATCACAAAGAAAAAATAGCACTTTTAAAACTATATTTGATATGGAGTTATCCAGATATAAATGCCTATCAGCATCCGTGAATGTATTGTATTTTAAATTAAGCTACCACATTAAGACATGTTCTAAGTATTTATCTATGCCATTAAATATTTTCCTTTTGCAAGTATTCTGCAGAGGGGTCATGGGTATAAATCACCAGCACTACATATAGTCTGAGAAAACTGATACGCAGAAAAGCCACTGAGTGAGCACAATTGCCCATACTCTCAACCTTCCGCAGTTTAAGATGGGAAAACTTAAATTGTATACCATGTGTATACCATGACCAAATTGTAAGCTGAGTTTCTGTACTGATGGTGGATAGGGATCTCTGTGATTATGTAACAACAGATGCACTCTGGTTGGAGAATTATCCCTGTAAGAAAGGGAGGCCTCTGAAATCCTATGGGCTGTGCTGCTTTAGGCTCAGATCTGGTGAGCTAGTAGCTCTCCACTAAGCTACTGAAAGAAGGAAGCATTTTTTTTCCAGAGCAAATTTGTCTTTAATCATCAATAAATAACAGTGAGATCATGTGTGTATATTCAAATTTGCTGGTATTTAAGATGCCTTTTTTTTTATTATCCTGCATCAAATGAGCCCATGTTACATATGGAAGTCTTTATGACATTGGTCACCCACAGGGGCTTTTAGTGGATAAAGTCTGGCATCAGTTAAGAGTAGAATAGTTTCCACACAAAAATGCCTAGTGTCTTCGCTTGAGCTGTTACAATAAAAGACCATAGACTGAGTAGCTTAAACAATAGAAATTTATTTCTCACCGTTCTGGAGGCTGGGAAGTTCAAGATCAAGATGCCTGCAGAATAGTTCTTTGTGAGTGTCTTCTTTCTGGCTTACAGACAGCTGCCTTCTCACTGTATCCTCACATGGAAGAGTAGATGAAGCTTTGATATCTCTTACTCTTCTTATAAGGACACTAATCCCATCATGAATGTTCCACCCTCATGACCTGATCTGAATCTACTTACCTCCCAAAGACGTCCACCTCCTAATACCATCACATTGAGGGTTAAGGTTACAATGCGAATTTGAGGAGGACACAGACCTTCAGTGCATAACACTTAGGTACAAATATATGATATTTCCTCAGGTGTTGTGGAATATTATGAAAGATTCTGATATAGGCAGTGTAAGGTGGATAGTACTAATATTTAGTTTTCAAATAATTTCTCTTGAAATTATGATGCAAACTCTATCCAAGATATCTTATATACAAAGTCCTCTTAAATAGCACAACATTTTATATATTGATAAATTTGTTAAATAAGTAGTTTCATATTACCTTTAAGGTAAACATGGGAATATATAGAAAGAGGATCTAATTCAGTAAAAAGTCAGACTTATGTTTTGGAAGACTGAGACTTACTTGAGAGAACTTGAAACTGAGATCTGAATAAGGCTTAAATCTTTTATAAAAAAGTAAGAAGTTAGAAAAATAACAATAGACTATCTGAAAGTGAGTAGAGAATAGAAGATATGAAAATAAAACCAATAATACATGAAACAGAAAAGATGAAACTGCAACTTAACAAAGAAAATTATTTATTGTAAAAATAACAATACCCTGTGGTAAATTATCAAGAAAATAGAGAGATTACATTAATAAATAATTTTACCAATAAAACTGGGACATAAATACAGATTATTAATTAGACTGTAAAAATATTAAAATTAAATATATATGACAATTTAATGACAACCTTTGATAACTTAGCTGAAAAGAACAAATAGAAAAATATAGTCAGGCCTTTTCAAGAAAAATGTATAAACTAACTATTTAGACCTTTTCAACAAACGATAAATCAGTGCTCAAAAGTATTCACACATAGAAATGGAAGATCTAAATAGTGTCGCAGGTGTGTTCTACATTTAATGTACAATTTAAATTATATAAAACAACCTTCCAGAGAGGAGAAAGTGTAGGTCAACTCATTCTATGAGGCCAGAAGAATTTTGATATCAAATTCTGAAGGAAATTTTAGCAAATAAGATCTATCAGTATATTAAGAAGAAAATAATATCTTGTGACCAAATCAGCTCCACACAAGAAATGCATGGATGGTTTAATATTATATAGTCTATAAAAGTAATTCTGTACTAATATACAGAGTTTAATATGATCATTTAAATAAATGGGGCAAAACATTTTACAAAATTCTACATCTAATTATGTCTTTAAAATAAAATTTTAAATAATAGGAGTAAGAAGAAAACTCTTTAACTTGATAAAGGAATCTATTCAAAACACATAGTCAACATTATTCCTATTGATGATCATTAATCATTGTCTTAATAAACAGCAACAGGATTTGGAACCCACTTGGAAGCCCGTTCTCTTCGACATCTTTGTGAATGTCCCAGTCAGTGCAATAAGACACAAAAAAGACATGAATATGAGAAAAGAAGCTTTGACTTCTATAAAGAAAATTGCAAAAATTTCATTGATAGAGAATTAATGAGGTCTTTGTATTTCTATATTCTAGAAACAAAGTAAAATATAATTTTTTAAAGTAATAATTTACAAAGGCAAATCATAAATTTAAGGTACCTAGAGGAAAAAAAGATACCTAGGAATAAATCTAACCAAAATTGTACAAGATACTTATGGAAAATTTTAAAACACACTTGGAAAAAATTTTACCAATGTCACTATTTTAAAAGTATTATTTCTTCAAAAACTGACTCATGGATTTCATAGAATTTTAATCAAAATCCCAGCAGGATAGCTGAGGAAACTGACAAAATAATTCTAAAAGGACTAAGCATAACAAAATCACTCCTAGAAGAAGACCTTTCCTCCCAGCGATTATGACACTTCTGAAACTAGTAATTAAATCCCTGTGGCATTAAGCCAGAGACAGAAACATTGACCAATGGAACAGAAAATAAGCTTAGAAAAAGACCACATACGGAAACAATATAGTCAAAGTAGCATCATTTTGTGCTGGGAAAGAAGTGGTCTATAAAATAAATGATGGTGGGACGATGGTGATGGGTATCCATCCGGGAAGTTAATTTGAAATTGCGTCTTTACAATACTCAATACACAAAATATCAATTCCAGATGGGTTAAAGGTTTAAACATAAAAGCAAATTTGAAGCCAATATTGGCTACCTTCATGACTGTATTTTCACAAAGTGCACTATCGAAAAGACATTGCCTGAATAAACTGAAATAACAAAAGCTGCTAATTTAAATAAATTATAAGGAAAAGAAAAAGACAAGCCACAAATCAGAATAAGATTTTTGAAACATAACTGGAAAGTGAATCACTTTCAAGAATATTTTTACTCAGCAAGAAAAATTACAAAAATCAAGTACGAAAATAGGCAAAGGACATCTATAATCATTTTAAAGAAACAAAGACATACATGTCTCTACAAATAAATAAAAAACATGAACTGTTTTTGTTAACATCATGGAAATGAATATTCACACCACAATGTGATACAATTTTATATTCACTAGACAGGAGTGAATGAAGAAATCGGACAATTACAAATTTTGGCAAGGGTGCGGATCAACAGAGACTTTTATACACTCTAATGAAATGGAAAATTGCTAAAAATCCCTCTGGGAAAGAATATGGCTTTCTCTTTACAAATATGCATGACTAAAATTTAGGAACTGCATTTCCAAGCATATATATTTGTGCCAGGAAACTTATGCTAAAATGTTCATAGCAAGAATCATTTATAATAGCTAACTAGAAACAACAGAACTGTCTACAGACAGGAAGAGAGAAAACTAAGTTTGGTGATATTCATGTAATGCAAGAATTGGCAAACTATAGACCATGAGCCGAAGCAGGCAAATCTCCTATTTTATTTTATTGGAACACAACCACACTCCTAAGTTTATATATTGTGTAAGGCTGCTTTTTCTGTATGATGGTGGGTACTTGTGACAGAGACCATATGCCCTATGAAGCCAAACAATTTATTATCTGACTATTTACAGAAGAAGTTTGCTAATCCCTGCCCTGATGGAATATTACATAGAAGTGAAAATGAAAACCATGAAACAGCATGAATGAATCTCAGAAACATAATGATAACTAGAGTATGATACTATATTTTAACGAAGCTCTGGTTTATTGACTATCAAAATGAGACAAATGTATTTGTAGAAATACAAATGAGACAAATGTATTTGTAGAAATACAGAATGTATTTCTAGGAATACATATGTATATCATATATTTATTGTAAAATGCAAAAATACATAAGTCTCCATTGAGTAACAATTCCCATAACTGGTTATCTGTATAATGGTGAGAGGCATCTGGATAGAATAGGGAATTTACAATATAATAACTTCTGTTGGGTGAATAATACATAAGTATTTGTTTTATGATTTAACTTGTATCTCTTACATGTTCATTCTATTGATTGTTTTTGTGTATCAGTTGTATTATTTCAATACTAAAATAAAGTAGCCTTGGGTATGAATAGGGAGAGTATGTACCTATCTGTGTATCTATGAGTAATCCATAAATGGAAAAAGAAATGGAAAATCCCTTAGGAAAGGAAGACAGAGAAATTTGAAGAAAAATAAGCTATGTGTACATGTGTGTGTGTTCACAAGTGTTATTATTATTGTCATCTTTAATAATGAAAATATTATATTTGAATAGCAATATATAGAAG
Source organism: Lagenorhynchus albirostris (assembly GCF_949774975.1). Lineage (NCBI taxonomy): Eukaryota > Metazoa > Chordata > Mammalia > Artiodactyla > Delphinidae > Lagenorhynchus > Lagenorhynchus albirostris. Next base: position 92,747,497 of record NC_083098.1, read on the forward strand.
TTATTTGAAGGGGGTTTTGGAATCAGAATATGTGGATTTGAAATATAGACCACAACTTCCTAGCTCTTTAAACTTGGACAATTTAACCCATCTATAAAATAAAGCTAAAAAAGTTTCTGCTTAATAGATTTATTGTGAGAATAAATGGAGATAAGTCTTTCTCAAATGGTAGAAGAGCATTCAGAGGAGCTTCAAAATGATATATTTTTATTGTTTTATTTCATTTTCAATATATATTATCTGAAATGATATGTTTGCAACTAGAACAACCTAAAGTAATTATTGTTTAGAGAAATATTTAGTAAATTGGGAGGCAAATTCCAAAGTGCACAAAATATATAGTGACCTCCTTTGAGAAAAGGGTAAAAATACTCCTGGTAAGATGGGCTTGCTCACATATGTGACCCTTGTGAATTTTTTTGTTACGCATGCATTTTCTTTTTAAGACCGAACATTTTGGAAATAGGAAGTACATGATAATGTTATGAATCCATATGTACTTCAGGCATTCCAAATTGTTTTCCACCCTGCAGTGAGAGTAGTCTTGCTGAATTCAAAATCTGAATTGTTCCACTAATGTTTAATCCTTCTAGGTTTTTTGCAATTTAGGTAGATCTCATGGATACTATTCAACCATATACTTTCAAGACTGGTTATATTGTGTCATACACATCTCAGATCCAAGGTCGTAAATTCAAAGAGGTCAGCGTACCAAATTTAAATGTTTAATAAAAGACACTTTGAATAAATGGAGAGAGACTATTTCTGATTTTAAAATTATATATAGTTAAGATGTTTATTTCTCTCAAATTAACTTAAAATTCCATCCTGCTTAAAGTCCTAAGTATGTTTCATAGGAATAAAAAGTCCATACTTTACAGTCAATTTTAAAATATAATGTTATATAATATATAGTTTAATAATGCTTTATAATATATAATTTAATAATGTTTTAACTATATATAGTTTAATATATAGTTTAATAATGTTTATATAATATATAGTTTAATAATGCTTTAACTATATATAGTTTAATATATAGTTTAATATATAACTATTTATATATTTAATATATAACTATTTAATATATATTAAATATTAAAACTATTTAATATATAGTTTAATATATAAACTATATATTATAAATATATATAGTTTAATAATATATAGTTTAATATAATATATAGTTTAATAATGTTTATATAATATAAATATATAATATATATATTATATATATAGTTTAATAATATATATAATATATTGTTTAATAATGTTTATATAATATATAGTTTAATAATTCTTTAATCACATATAGTTATAACTTGTATCATCTTTTTCTTTAATCTTTTCTATTTGATAGAAGATATTTATTCTTGGTTACTCTTTTCAGATGATTTATTACTAAGCTTCATAATTATATTGTATTTATTGGCCATTTAAATTTGTACACATGTGACTGTTTAATTGGATGTGTTTGCCTTTTCTAGACATTTGTTGTATGGAAAAATGCATGAATAAAATAAGCTTTTCATTTTGCAGAATATATGTGTTGGCAAAAAATATTAAAAACACATTTTCATAGTTTATTATTAATTTCTGGTGTTTCAAAATTCTACATAGACAAATCTATCACTCTTCAAATTTATGGTTTCTTCCATTTTCACTCAAGGTTCAGAAATGCCTTTCTTAATCTTAAATTGAAGAAATATTACCTTGTCTTTTGTCCCGATTCTTTTATAATTGATTTTTTAAACTTAATATATAATTGATTTTCTATTTTAATATTAAGGATATTTTTTAGGCTCTACAAGTTTTTACCGATCCTCTTGTACTGGTTACCTCTGGTATAAAAACAAAACAAAATAAAACAAAAATACACATATATATAAACATGTTGGACTTGCCCATGATGTTGAAACTGTGACATTATTTCTAATTATATTTGCATTGTATTTTTTAGCTTGTTATCTGTTTTCCTTTTAGTTTTGCTGTTTGATATTTAGAATAAAACATCAAAAGTAGTGATATTTGTGACCCCTCAATCATAAAGCTACACATTTAGGTTTTATATTTACTATATTTGCTGAAATATCTGGAACAAAATTGATAACAGATGATACTGTAACAGCAATTCTAGCCCTATTCCTAATTTGAGGTAGGATAACTCTATGTGTTTCACCATTAATTATGGTACTGGCAGATGGTTAAAAACTAAATATGTGTGTGTTTGTGTATGTGTATATTCTACAAAATTGAAAAATTAATTACAGTAGTAACCCATGGTAACACAGGCCTGAAAAAAACGTTCTTTTACATGAGTGACTACTGGAATCAATTGTTCAATTTTATTGAATATAAAATTTTATTTCATTAATTGTAATTTTATAAACTTCTGAGATTATATAATTATATACAAAAAAATCTATCTTACATTTAATTTAGGCTCACTGTAACCTTTTAAGGAACCTATAGCTTTCTAGGATGTACTTGGAAAACTTGACTGCAGTATACACTTCTCATATTATAGGTAAATAAACTGAATTAGAGAGGCTAAGTAATTTGTCTATAGTGAGACAGCATAATTGAAAAAGGCATGCATCTAATTTGATTCTGCCACCAATCTCATGCCTAATGTGGATAAGATTGCAATTTCTTAATTCTCATCTTAAGCTTTACTACAATGAGATCTTTAACAATTTACTAACTGATATGCCCTTGTGTTAGAGTTCTCCAAATAAACACAACCAACAGGACATATCTAAAAAGAGATTTATAGGCATTGGCTTATGTCTTTACAGAGGCCACAAATTCCCAAGATCAGCCATATGCAATTTGGAGAACAAGAAAAACAGATGGTGTAATTCAGTCTGAAACCAAAGGCCTAAGAACCTGGGGCTAAGGGTGTGAGTTCGAGTTCAAAAGTCCAAAAAATGGGGAGCCCATGGTGTACATCCTGGTGTGAGTGAAAAGCTCAGAGAAACAAAAATGCCAATGTCCAGGGCAGAAGAGATGAATGTCTCAGCTCAAACAGAGAGAGCTAATTGACCCTTCTGCCCTTCTGTTTTATTCAAGCCCTCAGTGCAGTGAATGATACCCACCCACATTGATGAAGGTAATCTTTTTTACTTAGTCAACTGATTTAAATCCTAATCTCTTCCAGAAACACTCCCATGGACACATCCAGAATTAATGTTTCACCAGCAAGCTGAGCATGCCTTAGCTCAGTCAAGATGATACAAAAAATTAAGCATGACAGAGCCCAAGGGCATTCTCTGAGTTTGATATGACTGAACACCATGCATCTAGATTGATACTTTGATGGTCTTTCCACTTTACTATTGTACCATAGTATAGGCAGATTGATGGAGGTGGGTGTTCTCTCTTATTCCAACACTCAAACTTAGTATGTCACACTTGCTGCTTTTTTCCTAATCAAGTCTCTAAAATGAATATAACATCTGTAAGTATCATTTCTTTGAATTGACTATCACCTTCACAACATGTGATATGAGATCCCTTTGCCCTGTAGGAAAATGTCAAGAATTCATAACCATTTTCAGGTTCTTGTCACCTTTGTAATCCAGCAACTGAGACACTGTCATCTCATCAGCAATGTCGATCCCACTTTTTCTAACAACATTGCAGTTGTCGCTTTCCTGACAGATATTTTAGAAAATTCACATACTTGCAAAATTTTAGACAGAGTAACTTTAAAACCTGAGTGTTGGGAAGAAGAACCATTCTAAAACACAGAGGTGCACAAAATACACCTCATATGCCTTATTAACAGAGTAGCTGTGCTTCTTTAGAAAACTGTGGAGGCTGGCAGAAGCAGGAGTCTAAAATGCTGAACGCAGACCAGCTCATTTGGATCAGGAAGGCTCTTGCTGATGTATGTTGATTCAACAAAATAGCCAGACATACATTTCAAATCCAGACTTGGAGGGAGATGACCTAGGTTATTTTAACTAATTTTTATTTGACATTTAATACATCTTACTCATTCTTACACTTATAACAATACATCCATACAACAACCGTACATTGCTGGTATTTTCTTTATCTTCCATGTGAATATGGGTCCAGCAGATAACTACATGCTCAAAGAAGGAAATTGATGATTGTTTAATAAAGGAATCACTTTCATAGGTAGGGCTAGGTTTAAGAAAAACCGACAAGAGATAGTAAAACACCCAGGTCATAGTCACTACTTGGCCTGAAGGTATGGTGAAGGGAATGGTTAAGAGCACCCAGCAAGATCTGGAGTTGGAGAAGGGGGCTTCCAGAAAGAAAAATAAGCATTGTCAGTCTTTAGCCTGTCACAGAAAGAACCAAGGGCATAAACATCAAACTTCTATTATTACTCTCCTGTTGATGCTTCCTATTCACTGAATGTCAGAAGATCAAGATCCTTGGTTGGTTCATTCTGTGAATATCACCCTCCAGAGGCACAGAGCAGGATGGAGAGGGATGGAAAGTAGATCTGCACAGGCAAGTGGAGAACATCCAGCACGTCACACAGGAGGTAAATGGACTTGCAGAGGTTAAATAACTTGCCTTAGGTAAAAAGATATGTGGTTGCTGAGATGGGATTTAATTCATGATCCTCTAACAGGAAGCTCTGTGTTTTTGCTCCGATGCTACAATTATGCCACTTCTCATTAAAAAAGAATTTATTCACTCTACTTTCCTTTTCTGCAACACAGACTTTTATTTTAGCTGAAGTCAAAGGAGTACAAAAACACATCTCAGAATGATAAATGCTTATTTTAGCAACACAACCTAAAGTTACTCTCTATCTCTTTCAACCAACCAATTTTCTTTCAGAGAACCTCAAATGCACTTACACATTCTTAGGCTTATACTGAGTGTACCTATGAAATATGTTAATCATGATAAATCCTTAATACTTTTAAAAACTACCTTCTTACACTAGTTCAAAAAATTAAATAGAATGTTTCAGTAGCAATCAATTACATGGGAAGACTGTATAACAATCCCCTTATAATTTTTTTTTTTTTTTTGCAGTACACAAGCCTCTCATTGTTGTGGCCTCTCCCGTTGCGGAGCACAGGCTCCAGACGCACAGGTCCAGCGGCCATGGCTCACAGGCCCAGCCGCTCCACAGCATGTGGGATCCTGCCAGACTGGGGCACGAACCCGTGTCCCCTGCATCGGCAGGCGGACTCTCAACCACTGCGCCACCAGGGAAGCCCCCCTTGTAAAATATTTTAAAATAAAATGTTTTCCATTTAAATAATCTTCTTATGTAAATTGCATAAGTTAACATTCAGTCATTCATTTCTATTTGCAAAAAATAATTATAAAAACTTTTTGTTTATGAGTCATGTTACTTAATACTGTGAACAAAAATTTAAGATGTTTTCCTATTGGAAGGTGGATCTTGATGTTTTGATATAGTTCTAAGCAGTGAATGGTACCTTACTTTTTTATAGAATAGTTTTGAAACAATATATTTAACTAAAGGAATCATTAGTAACTTTCCAGAAAGGCAAATAGTTTTTACACATGGGTTGCCTTCCCAAAATCAGAATATAAACATGTTGCCTTGCAAAGTGCTATATCTCTTGTCTTTACAACAAGACTTTAAAGGTAAGCAGACACTTGAAACTGATACTGATTCCTTATGCAGATCTTCAGTATAAAGAAGAAATACAGAGCAGAAGCCTCCTCACACAAAGATTGCCAGGAGGTCAGGAGCCTACAATCCTATGATAAAATTGAAGTATTAACCTGCTAAATGAACCACTTCAACAGCACCAGAGAACCTCTTAGGATAAACTTCTTACTGTTTCAGATATGATTTACCTTGGCAAATGGGATATGTAAGTATCAAAATTGTTCTAATATGGTATTGTTATTCTTCTGACCTCTCCATCTAGAGGTACATGAACCCTTTGATTCACAGCAAGTTAAATGTCACTATGGCAATAAACTTTGGACATAATCATTGAGTATATAATCAATGAATGCATTTTAAAATTATTGACTATTTTTGATGTTTCTCTCCCAACATTGCCCTTCAACAGCATCATATGTCTCTCAGAAACCTATAGACAAGTTGAATATATACAATGAAAATATATAATCACAATGTAAAACAAACAACACAGAGAACATCACTTCTTTGTAGGAATTAGTTCTCTGGCCCCTTTCTATCCTAATATGATCTTAAGAATGGAGCAGGGGTGAGTAATCTGAAGTTGTTTGACTTACAAATTTCTCTCATTAATAGTAATCAGGAGTTCTTGGAATTAGAGTTTTTTATTACTTCTCAGAGTTAGTTTAACTCCTAGTTTAACTCCTGGAAGAACTTCCGTTCTAAGGAAGCAAATGAACATTAGCTAGCTGAGAATCGGCTTCTTTGTTTTAAAGGAGACAATGAATAATGTTGCATGACTGGGGAGCAAGAGACTTTGAATCTCGGGGCAGATGCTGCTTCCCACTATATGAATGGAGAAAACACATATGTCCTCAACTACCCTCATTCTACTTACCTAATTAGTACCAACTGTTGGAATGCCCAAGCATCTGGAAGTATAAAAATGCTCATAACTTGAAGGAAATATTTGGACATCAAGATGCAGTAAATAGTAAGCTATTATAAATATTTGTTCATGAGGTGCCTGGCTGTACTGAGTCTAAATTGTTCATTAGTGCTGTTTGACACATCAACTCTTTGAGACCATTCAAACAGTGTAATATGGTGACACTAACTTCCTGAAATAACTGTAGCTAAGTTCAAAAGCAGCCTGTTATAATTTAGATAATAATCATAGGCACTCTTTTGCCTTGAATAGTCCCAGTTTTATCTCCTGTTCCTGGACAATGTTTAATAATGCCAACTTTCACTCTTAAAGTGTTCCAGTTTGGATGATAAATTGTAAGGCCATCCTAATTATAGGGTGACTTAGAAAAAAAGAGAAATCCTATATTTTTATTATATTTTAAAGAAGAAACTAAACTTTAGAAAGATTTGTTTTCATTGTGAATTTCATTATATACAATGATATGATGCCTCTGCCATTTGCTATAATTTTTTTGAAATGAGTAATACCCAGCACCAAAACAATGACAATTAAGTGAAAAGCAAAAGAACATGAAAGATACTGTAAAGCACTGAGAAATTTGCCTTTTTTCCCCACTATACAGAGGGCACATATTTGTGATGTTTGTAGATTTTTAAAATATATTATCTGAAACAAAAACATAATTTCATTTCTCAAATAATGTCTCATCTTTTTTTTTGGCATAAATTTTAAAATTGTCAACCTGCTCATTTATGCTACTGGCTAAAACTCTAATTGCCTAAAAAGGATTTAATTTCAAACATGGGCTAGTTTCTTTTTTTTTTCTCTAAGATTTTCATGTAAACATATTTTTTTAATCTTCCAGAGCTAGCAAGTATATATATGACATTAAAAAAGTGACTTCTGATTGCTGTAAATGCCAAGAAATACATTTCTAAATATAGTCATTTTATCATAAATGATAATTGAATCTTCTTTTACAGGATTTAGAGCAAAACCATTTAAAATAACATAGATTTTCCTTAATTCATATGAAAAAAAGCAGGATTTTTATGAGTGTTACATTTTGAAAACAGTACTGATTTTGTTCAAAAACTTTTTTAAAGAATTTGAACTTTCTACCTTTAATCATGATCTTAAAGCTACTTTTACAGTTAGCCCAAAGTGACTTTGGATGTTCCTTTCCAGAATACAATAATAAACTGATAAGATTAAAGGCTATCAAAGGAATTAATAAATAGCTAGTAGGAGAATGTATATGTAGACATACAAAAGGAAAAAAATATATTGAGCATATGAAGTAAAATCAGAACTGGAGTTTTTTTTTTTTTTTGCGTTACGTGGGCCTCTCACTGCTGTGGCCTCTCCCGTTGCGGAGCACAGGCTCCGGACGCACAGGCTCAGTGGCCATGGCTCACGGGCTCAGCCGCTCCGCGGCATGTGGGATCCTCCCAGACCGGGGCACAAACCCGTGTCCCCTGCATCGGCAGGCGGACTCTCAACCACTGCGTCACCAGGGAAGCCCAGAACTGGAGTTTTTGAAAAAACAATTAGCAAGACTAGATTATACATAATTCAATGTGGGCAGAACACATTATTTTAAAACAAAATAGCATGTATTAGCTGTTGTGGAGCCTTGCTAAAATTGTGTAGAAAAATATTTGACATTTTGTTGTATTTCATTTATTTAATTAATAAGAATTATATATATAAATATACACATACCTACACACATTTATATGCATACATATGCACATATGTTGACAATTTCCCCGTTATAACAGATTTCTACATAGAAAGACTTCAAAATTTTACAATTCACAACAATTTAAATTAATTCTGCATTATTTCAATTAAATGGTATTTGTATTACAAACAGCCAAAGACTAAAATGGGATTGCCTAGATTTTTTTATTCTAGGAAATCAATATAGTTCCATGGATTCAGTTTTGCTATTCAGATCTTTGACTTGAAAGAGACTGCACTCAGCACTATGTCATGCTAATTCTTGCAGTCCAGTAGACTCTTCGTGCTGACTCAAATTTTACCAGAAATATATTGAATACACTTGCAGTTCATCAGTTACAGTACCCTTTGGCTCATTGGTCAAATGGAGTGTTTGGCAAAACACAAGTAAACTGGAGGGATGCATGCAATAAGTAGTACATGCTAAACATAAAAGTCATTGTTCAGTATATAAAATAAGTTTGCAAACATACTAAGTAATATTAACATGTATAGAGTCACATGGAACTTGGATGATTAGCAAAATAATTTCTTAAACAATTTTGATGCTTGATTTTTCTTTTTGAATGAAGAACTGATCAGATGATCTTAGAAACTTTCATGGGCAATTGAATTTACCCTCAACAAGAATATAGTAAATATGTTCTTATGAAGCATCTACTTTACTTTTTCTGGAGCCCCAAATTTATGTGGCTTTGTGAATTAAAGGGTCCACATAAATAGAACACTTGCTAGTTACTGAATGATGCTAAAGAAATGTTGCTATTTTTTAGATTTAATAATTAATGGTGGGCTTCCCTGGTGGCGCAGTGGTTGAGAGTCCGCCTGACGATGCAGGGGACACGGGTTCGTGCCCCGGTCCGGGAAGATCCCACATGCCGCGGAGCGGCTGGGCCCGTGAGCCATGGCCGCTGAGCCTGCGCGTCCGGAGCCTGTGCTCCGCAACGGGAAAGGCCACAACAGTGAGAGGCCCGCGTACCGCAAAAAGAAAACAAGAACAAAACAAATAATTAATGGTTTTATTTAAGAAAGAATCATCTTTTAAAGGTAAGTACTAAATAGTTATGAGTGAAGCACAGACTTTTTGGATCTACCTCAAACTACTTCTGGAGGAATGGGAAAAAGTAGAATAGAATGTAGACAAACAAGATTGGCCCTAAGTTAAAGTGGTTAAAGCTGTGTAACGGATCCATGAAGTTTTGTTGTACTATTATCTCTATTTTTATATGTTTTTGAAATATTCCATAATGAAAATGTTTCCACAATAAAGATAAATATCACCTCATATATTCCTGAAATAAAAAAATAGAAATTTAACCACAATCAAAACAAAGGCAGGAAGGAAAAGATTATGTAATGTACAAGACATCATGTTTTTTGGTTTTCTATCTTATAATAGATGCTTTCAATATAGAATAAGTATTTGAGCAATATTCAGGATGTTGTCACCAGCAGTCTTGGATAACCTGCATAGTATGCTCCACATGTCTTTTAAATCTTCAGCTTTCTTTATTATGCTCTGTCTTACCTCTACATTCAGTACTTTCATTAAGTTTCTGTCTGCCCTACCATTAACTGATGACACATATATCATTCCTTACCATACTTGAGAGCATTTCCATTTTTTCTTTCTCTAGTTTACTCCTCTGTTTCTCCCTCTACTTCTTCAATATAAACCCCGTTTTCTTATATATTTGAGTCTATCAAAGTGCAAGCAATTCAGTATACCCCAATGACAGGGGTATATTTCTATCACATAACGAATGAAAATTACCTTGTAGATCATCTTTAAGAAATATATTTTAGATACAGATATCATGAAATACTCAAAAGGGAGTGGGAAACTTATCAATGTTGCTCTTTCCTTTCAACCATGGTAATAATTAAATTCCATTTAATGTGATAGAAGTTTAATATATAAGCACAGAGAAGAATACTTCAAAACAATCTTAGCATTTCTGCAATTAAATATGGTAGAAAAATAAAATTCCATTTATTGCTATTTAGGATGCAATGGTAACTCCATTTCGTTGTTCTCTCAGACCAAACAGTGCTAGACATCTCCTCCAAAGCATTCATTAAGCTAGTAATTCCACCATTCTGGTTATTCAGTACATTTCTTTTTGTGTCTGCTTCCTATTAGCTATTATCCCAGTATCTAGATTCTACTTTTATCCTTTCTTATTCCCTCTTTGGGCTTTCCATTCAAAACTATGCAAGGAGAAGTCAGCTAGTCACCCTCTAATGGAAAGTATTGCAGTTGGACCATCCTCTCAAGTCAGTGCTTGATGAAGACTTTAGTAGTCTTGAAGATTCAGAGCTAGCTCCAGATCCTTTCCTCCTAACCAATATTCATACTGCCCTTTGATACCTAAGAGTACTGGGGCTTAACCAAAATGATACACGTCATTAGTGGAATTCCAAGTGTTAGATCCAGTCACAACTCTAAAGGAACTTAAGATATACATAGAAAGAACTAAAGAATTTGTGTGTTCATTTCAACTGCTAATAAATGAACAGAATCGGATGTTTTTCCTCCCAAGAAGACTGCTAATTTCCCCTGGCTTTCATTTTTCATAAGCTGTGTAATGACATACTCTCAGTTAAAATACCATATTTACTTGCAGGATGTTCACTCTTTGTATAAGTAGAGATGTGATAATAACACAAGAACAGACTTAATCTAAAATTAGTTTCAAGTAATCACGCAATAAGCTTACAGATACCATTCCTTCCTGTTGTCTCTGCCAAGTTTTTTTTTTTTTAAGCCTGTTTTTTTCTGGGGCATTTATAAATCTTTGATATAATTTTTTTAATATAATAGAGCAGAGTCCAAATGAGTAACTTAAGACTTTCTGTTTTCAGAGGCATGGAGAGGAAAGTTTCAGGAGTTTCTAAACTAACCTGCTGAGCTCGCAGTTATGGTCAAGATCTTATAATGAGAACTGGTAGTCCCACAAACCAAGATTGGGTAGAATGGCACGAGATAAGACATTCCTAGTTTAGAAATTTTGGGGATTTTTGTTTCTTTTTAAGGACAAAATTCGTTCTTGTGAAACAGAATTTAATTATTACCATTGGGTTGAAAGGAAAGAACAACATTGCTAAGTTTCCCACTCCCTTTTGAGTATTTCGTGATATCTGTATCTAAAATATATTTCTTAAAGATGATCTACAAGGTAATTTTCATTCGTTCCTTCGGATCCAATCTCTACTATTTTTTATCTTGCTCTGAACCCAGAAGATTGCCCCATATTCACTGTGTCAGAGGACTCCATTTCAATTTAGCTTCTGACTGGACTCAACAAATGATAGATGGCTGCAGGAGATCATAGGGTAGGAGGACAGTATTAAGTTGCTAAGAGTTGACTGTGCCCTTGGAGGCCATAGTTTATTTTTCACATAGTTGCCCTATTTAGGTTTTGGTCCCTGCCCTTCCCTGTCCCTTCATGCCATTTTCCTATTAAACAAGATCCACTAGTATTTTTGTTTGCTTGCTTGCTTGTTTTTAAACCTATATATTCCAGCTTATGAAAATATTAGGTAAGTCTTATTGCCTCTAGAATAAAGTACCAAAGTACTTAGTTAAGCATTTACCTTTCTTTAATTCCAACTTCCTTTTATATTCTTATTCAATGTCAGTTCTCTATAGCCATACTGGTGTAGTGACTGTCCCCAAATATTTTCCATTTAATTCAACTTGAATAAATTCAATACAAATTAAGTCACCTCATATTTCTTAAGCACTGTTAATTTCTAAAAGTATGATATAGCTCCTGAGATCTGGATGAAAAGGGGATAGATAGCAGTTGGAGAGGTTAAAACAGATATAATACAATAAAAAACTAAGCTCCACAAATGGTGTCACAGGTTACTCTATAAATCTCTGTAGAACACATGAGTACAATTTTTAAAGGCTAACTTTACTTAATAAACTGAATCCTAGGGCAAGGAGAATAAATTGTGAAAAGATTTGGGGAGACCTAAAGAAAACTTGTAAGAATGTATAGTTTCAATGTATTTCTTATCAGTGTATTGGCTTTTTGCCCTCTTCAACTCGCAGTGAATTTTTCATCTTTAGAGTGTCCTCTGGTTAAGAGAAAAAATAACCACAGTGGTTCATTAGTACCTTTCATCCATCCATCCATTCAGTACAAGACTCTTTCCACAACACCAGTACATTGTTTCATAAACCCTTCCAAGGTATAAAATCTGAAAATATACTCAGATGAACTTAAATCAGGAATGCTCACCCTGACATTTGTAAATTGCTACCCCCCCACAACGATCAGGGATGTCTAAACTTATGCTTTGGGCAACTCTACACTCTAATGTTTTTTTTTTTAATTCAAGCTTTTCATTTTGATGACAAGCTACAGGAACTAATTTAAGTATATTCTGGATTGTCTGGCTTATAAGTATATCAATAAACTATGGTGTGTAGTAAAGAATTATGCCATAATAACTCAAAGTGGAATTCAAAATTAAGCATATATTTCTCACATGTTGGTGGGTCAGCTAGCACAGATTTGTTCCACTTGTGTACATTCTGGGTCCCAAGGTAAAAGGGCATCTGCTAATGAATGCAATGCAGAAGCATAATGTGGCAAGTCCAATATTAAAAAGCTTCTTTTTATATTTTTTTATTTACCATTTTACTTTATTTGTGTGTGTATGTTGAAATGTTATTTTATTTATCTATTTATTTATTTATCTCTTTTGTTGGAGTATAATTACTTTACACTGCTGTATCACTTTCTGCTGTACAGCAAAGTGAATCAGCCATACATATACATATATCCCCTCTTTTTTGGATTTCTTTCCCATTTAGGTCACCACAGAGCACCAAGTAGAGTTCCCTGTGCTATACAGGAGGTTCACATTAGTTATCTATTTTATACATAGTAGCAGTGTATATTATGTCAATCCCAATCTCCCAATTCATACCATCCTCCCTTTCCCCCTTGGTATCCATACGTAAAAAGCTTCTTTTAAGACTGCTTATATTATCTCCACTAATGTCCCATTGTTCAAAGCTAGATAGATAGCCAAGATCAAAGCCAAAGGTCATGGTTGTGCACTCAGCCTCCCTAGTAGTAAATGAGAATTTATCAAGCACAGGATATGGTGGGAGGTAATTATTAGTGCCAATTTGTCTATCACAGCACAATGATGTTGATGCAAACATTTTAATTTGTTTTAGTAAATGATTGTGTTCCAGCAAATTGACAATCAAATGATAACAAGTTTGCAATAGAAAAGGTATTATAAATTGAATGGACAAGAGTTGTATGATTCATGAGTCATCAGATGGCACACTCTACTTTGGTCTGTCAGACAGATGATCTGTTCCAAAGAGGTGAGTTCAATATTTCCAGTCTAAAATGGTTCCATCTTTGTAATTACCTACTCACAACAATCAGTACTGCACAGTTGATCAATAATAAATGTGTAATGAAAAAAATGTTTTTTCAGAATTCAGCAAAAATTGGAATGAGTAGCTGTTTAATACAGATATGAATAACACTAGAATTGTAGATTATTATAAAATAAAACAGGAGAGCATTATAAGATTATCAAATAAAACCTCACCAAAATTGTCATTTTAGTATTCTACACTGTCACTTTTTTTAAAGTTTGGGATCTGATTATCTTACCAAAAAAATGGTTAAAATTATTAATGCATTTTGTACATATTTATTTAAAATATTGTTCTTTGCATTTCTGTTGTTAGAATCAAAATCCATAAAGAGATAAATATGGAGCCAAACCTAATTTTAAATATTTCTCTTAAACTTAACATTGATGTTTTAGTTTCAATATCACATCATCACAAGGTATTAGGTAAAATTTCTAAGTTCCAAGTTATTTACAGAATAAATTACCAATCGTTTGACCAGGTTTCCAGTTTTCAGTCTCCTGTATGTCTTCATCCATTTTCTCAGCCTTTGCTCACTCACTGCCCAATCCCTGAAGCCATGTATTTTAGGTTTCATTTACATGGCTGCAGTCTATTTCTAGGTATTAATTTCTCTTTCAAACATTGCCATGATACTGCTACAAAATTAATCATCCCAAAATAAGGTGGGCTATAACATATACATTTATTGAGATCATGATTCTACAGATCTGTGTTTCAGCTGAGAGTTATTTCTTTTTTAAAAACTGAAATGTAAATGACATATAACGTGTGAATTTAAGATGTACAGCATATTAATTTGAGACATTTATATATTGTAATATGATTGCCATTGTAGAGATAATTAGCAACAATAACACATTACATAATTATCCTTTCTTTTTAGAGGTCAGAATCATTAAGTTCCAGTCTCTTAGCAAGTTTGATGATTATAATGCAATATTGTTTTCTGTATTTACTGTATTGTGCATTAGATATCTAAGTCATATCAGGCAGAGAAAGAAAAGTATGTATGATATACTTATGTGTGAAATCTTAAAAGGCCAAACTCCTAAGTATAGAAAGTAAAACAGTGGTTTCCAGGGGAAGGGAGTGGGGGGCACAGTGGAAGGGAGTGGGGGGTACAGGCACTGTCTTGGCTGGAGCACATTTGCTCAGCTCCATATTTCTTATATTCATCCAGCAGATTAGAACAGATTCTTTTCAAAAGGCAGAGGTACCAGAGCAACTAAGTGGAACTACATGAGTCATTTTGAGGCCTGTATTCAGAACTGTTACACTGTCACTTCTGTGATATTTTACTGACAGAAACAAAGCCCGGTTTCTCTTCTTTGAGAGGAACTAAATAGTCACATGGAAGAGTGTAGATAAGGGTGGGATTAAAAACTTGGACAATTAATGCAAACAGTCTTTCTTCCTTTGTATTTAATCTGTTTTGTTTTTAAAATTCTATTCTTTTATTTACATAATTTTGAAACTATCAATACGAATCATTCAATTAAGTACTCATCAATCCTGGGTGATTTCTTTGTCTTTTTATTTATTTTTAAACTGAAATGAGATTCATATATTATGTTTGAGAATCTCAGCCTTATGATTGGAGATTGTTTTAAGAATACATAGGGAAGTAAAGGGACGAATGTAGGCTCAAACTCTTCATAGACAACATTATTTAGGATACCACAATAAGTCTAATGGATTAATAAGAAATCTAATTAAGAGGTGGGAAAGCAGTGTGGTTGAGAGCATGGTTGCCAGATTCTGAGAGGAAAATTATGGAACTGCAGGAGAAATAAGTGAATCCACTATTACAGTTGGAGATGTTAAGACCTCTCTATTATTAATTGACAGATCCAACAGGTAGAAAATCATAAAGCATAGTTGAACTGAATAGCATCATAAATCAACTGCATTTAATTGGCATTTATAGAATATTTCATCCAACAACAGCAGAATGCACATTCTCCTCAAGCTCACATGGAACATTCACTAAGATAGGCTGCATTCTAGGCTGTAAAATGTGCCTCATTTAATTTAAAAGAATAAACATTATACAAATCATGCTCTCAAAACACATGAAATTATACTAGAAAAATTATACTAGAAAACAATAACAGAAATTATACTAGAAAACAATAAAAGAAAGATAGACGGAAAAATCTCCAAATGTTTGGATATTAAATAACAAACTTCTAAAGAATACATGAGTCAAAAAAGAAATCCTGAGAGCAATTATAAATGTTTTGAAATAAATGAAAATGGAAATACAACTTATCAAAACTTGGCAGATGCAGTAAGAGCAGTGATTACAGGAAAATTTGTAGTATTGACTTCATATATTAAAAAAGAAAAAGGATATCAAATCAATAATTTAACTGTCTACCTAAGGTAACTAGAAAAATAAGAGCAAATTAAATTCAAATAAAAGAAATAATAAAGGAGTAGAAGTTAATGAAACTGAAGACAGGAAAACAATAGAGAAAATCAGTGAAACCAAAGCTGTTTGTTTGAAAAGAGCAATAAAATTGTTAAACCTCCTAGTCAGGATAACTAAGAAAAAAATAGCAGTCACTGAACATTAAATTCATTGATTCAATGAACATTAAAACATAATAAAAATATTATGAATAATTCTATGCTCACAATTTGATAACATAGATGAAATGAACTAATTCCTTGAAAGATACAATCTACCAAAATTCACACAAGGAGAAATTAGTAATTTGAATAAGCCTATATCTATTAAAGAAATTAAAACAATAAATAATACCTTCTAAAATAGAAAGCGTCAGGAAAAAAAGCACAAAAGCCAGAAGGATCAACTGAATCTATTCAATATTTAAGGAAGAAATGATACTATAAGTTCCAGAAAATAAAAGCAAGGATGCACTTCCTAAATCATTCTATGAAGACAACATTTCCCTAATACCAAAACTGGAGACATTTCAAGAAGGGAAAGCTGTATATGTATATGTATGTATGTGTATAATGGACGAATATTCAGTAAATGATCTACCATATAAATCCATGAAAATGCACAGAAAAAAAACCTTAAATGCATATTGCTGAGTGAAGTCAGTTTGAAAAGTCTACATACTGTATGATTCCAACTATACAACATTCTGGAAAAAGCCATACTATGGAGACAGTAAAAAAAAAATCAGTGGTTTTCAAGGTTTGGGGTAGGGTTGAGGGTGGGGATGAATAGGTATAACAGGGGATTTTGAAGGCAGTGAAACTATTCTGTATGATAATACAATGGTGTATACATAATATTAAACAATTGTCAAAACTCATAGTACTGTACAACACAAAGAGCAAACCTGAATATAAACTATGTTAGTTGATAATAATGTATTGGTTCCTCAGTTCTAACAATTGAATGCCACTAAGGCAAAATGTTAGTAACAGGGAAAAGTGAGGGCAGAAGGAAAAGGAGCATATGGGGATTCTGTGTGTTTCCTGCTAAATTTTTCTGTAAACATGAATCTGCTTTTAAAAATATGTATATTATACTTAAAATAAAGCAAATTGTCAGCTTCTCCTACATTCAATGAAAGGAAGTTAAACAAAATGAAAAAAACAAAACTACTGGTACACAACACAACATAGATGTATCTCATGGACACCCTGAGAAAATAAGTCAATAGAAAGAAAGAGTACATAGCATACAATACCATTTATATGATGCTCAAAAGCAAGCAAACTAATCTATGTGTGATTAAAATCAGAAAGGTGGTCATGCTTGTACCAATGTACCAAAAAGCAAGGAGGTACAAAGGAACTTTCTGGAGTGTGGAAAATGTTTTGTCATCTTCGTGGTAGTTACATGTGTATATACATATGTAAAATTTTATTGAGCTGGATATTTAAGATGAGCACCTTTACTGCATGGAAATCCGTGTTTTTAGTATACCTCAATAAAAAGAAATAACAATAATTAAATAAGAAATAACAATGAAGAAAATCAATTACTTTCTTTAAACTGCATATCACATCATGAAACTATGAACAAATGAGAAACAACTTGACTATTGGTTAAGAGTATAGGATCTGGTGCCGGCTGCCTGAGTTCAAATCCTGGATTTGCAATTTGTTAACCTTAAGCAAGTACTTTAGTCTGTGCCTAAGTGTCTTCTATAGAAAGTGAAAATCATAGTATCTGCCTAGTAGTATTGATGTGAGGAAGTAAATATTTGAATATATCTAAGGTGCTTTGAACTTTGCTTGACATATAGTAAGCTCTCAAAACAGCTTGAATACTTTCGGTAAACAGGTATTCAATAAATGTAATGTGCCTATTCTATCCATTCATGAAAGTTAGAACTTAATATTCTGCAGAATGTTGGGTGTCCAAAGCATTCGTCTCCAATGCAAACTTCTATGCAGTGTGACTTGAGTGGTCCTTTGGCTAAAATAGTTTCCCTTCCATTTTCCAGACTCACACTTCTCACCTATCAATCATTATTGATTCTAGGCAATACAAATGGAGCTTTTTTTTTTCCCTACAGAATAACACATTTAAATTGTATAGTTAATAAATGTCTTTATTTTTGGAATAATTATCACTTACTGAATGTCTGTAATACACAACTCAATATTCTACAGATGTTAGGTTATGGGGTAAGGGGAAAATTTGGAAAGGAATTTCATTAAGACAAATAATGAGTGGCTTTCCAAATCTAAAGTTTCTATCTGGTAAAATGCTCACTGATATTTTAATAATCATACAACTTACAGAAACTTCGCTGATGGCAAATATTTAACATATTGATTTTCATTATGGAAAGTGGCACAAATAAATACTAGAATCTCTTCTAGAGGAAAAGGACAAGGATTTAGAGTTTACCACTTAATCACCTATCGCACAACCTCTCCTCTGCTGAACACCTATGCTATAACCTCACCATCACTTTGCTTTTCAGGCTTTTGAATGACCTTAACTTATTCACCTAGACAATTTCCTAGTATCTAAGGAAAGATTTATTGAAACATCCTTAAGATAAACAGTTATAACATCTAAAATTAAGAATTAGGCTCTAAAGGGTTTATCTAATATTTGGAAGATCTGTTGTCCTTACAAACCTGATGCTCTTAGACAGCAGGAATATTTCATTCAAATATATTTCCCAAACACCAAGGAAACAAACATATACAGTTATGTTTATTATATCTTAAACAGTTATATTTAGATTGTTTTGCATGTAGCAAAAATGACTATATTCCCAACCTTAATTAGCATCTCTCTCAGAAGACTTTCTTAATATTTTCTCTAGTGAAAATTATACTTTTATTTTTAAATAATAAATCAAGATACAGAATACAGGGTACCCAGTGAGAAATACCAGTTTAACTCAGCTTTACCCAGTGGAGATTTCATGCACACCATTAGACACTTTTCCCTATATTAAAGCCACATTAAGAATGTTAACGTATTTTACTCAGTATTTTGATGTCAGAGTCATCCAAGCTATTCTAATTATCCAGAGATAAACCTAAACAAAAAAGCAGGAACTAAAAAAAATTCGACAATATTTGTTTTATTATATTAACAAATAATTTTTGCTCAGCACCTTCAAGTTGCCGTGTTGCTTTACTTGTTCAAGCTCATTCAAATTCATTTATTTTTCCAAATGTCAGCAATAATCTAAACTTGTTCCACATCGCAAGCTGCTGACAGCTGGTAGGTAAGGTAATAAACAGGATCACATTCACTTGGGACAGTGAAATTCATACATTTTCCTTTCTATGGACCCCACTATCACATAATTTAGATATTAGCTTGTCACTGTGATTTTCAATTAATTCTTCATAGAGTTAATGTAACTGAACTGATGCTTCTGCTCACAGGTGTCAACAGAAATGTTAACTATTTCTATACAAACTGATATGTAGGCCAGTGCATTTTACTCTTCCAGAGTAGAATATATGGAGAAATAAAAAACATATATGTTGTTCACCTAAAAGGAAACTACTTTACTGTGACATATTTTTTTTTGAATGGATGGTCAAGGAACCAAAGTGTTTTTTTTACCTCACCCCCAAGGGAATTTTGGCATTATAAGACTTATTGATCTATCAAGCTTTTGCAATTCTGGCTTTATGAATTCATATACTATCCAAAGAAGAAAATCTAAAATATTTTATTTTCCCTGAAGAAAATCTTGGTGTGCAAATAAAGAAAGAAGTATAAAAGTAAGGGCTGATTTTAGTTAATAATTTCAAATATTTTCCTATAGTCCTTTGTTCAGGAACCAAATGACAGAAAAGTATAATTTTTCAGAAATCCCCCAAAATATCCCTTATATACCTTTATCCCTCCATTAATACCATAGTGGGGCTTATTGTTATCACAGAATTTCAGTCAGGTAAACTAAATCATGCTAGAATATTATAACTTCCTGAATTCCCTCAATAAAAAAAATTTAAATATTCTAAAGAACCTCAGGGTGATAACAGTGAAATCCTAAAGTGATGGATCTTAATTTTGTTCATTGATGTCTTTTTTATTCATTCTTCTTGTCAAGATAGGCATTTAACTTATTCTTTAGTCAACTCCTTGCTATTTTCCTCATCTAAATGGTATAAATTCTACTCTCCTGAGACACCTCAGCATCACTTCTGTAATTCCATTATTAAATGTACTTATCACACCATGTTATATTTTTTTCAAGAGTCTTCTCAGAAGCTAAACTTTTTTGACCTCAGCCTCATTTCTGGGGAAAAATAATTGAGCACCTTATGGAGAAATTGTCAAATGAACTTTTTTCTGTGAATGTTTTTACGTTTCGTTGGCTGTTCTGCTGGTTGATGACTTTCTTAGGTTTTAATCCAGAGTTTTAAGAAAATAAACTCTATCCCTTTCACAATTCATACCTCATAGTTTTACTCTATAATTTTTGTTTAATGTAGTATGTTAAAGGTTGAAGAACCCTACATACCAATGCCTAATTTTATAGATGGTGAAACTAGGACACTCAAAATTTATAAACATCTTCTCTAAGCCCCAATTTCCTCATTGTCAAAAATACAAAAAATTCTGAGCTAAAGAGGTTATTCTAAGAAGTAAATGTATACTTAGCACATGACAGGTAGTAAGCATTCAAGAAAGAGTATATGCTTGGATTATTTTTGTGACAATGTGTCAATAATTTTCAAAAATCTCAAGGTTATTTTTTCTTTATTGAATAAATTCAGCATGTTTCCCAAACAAAGAAAACCTTGCCTTTCCCATTAACATTTATATTTATCTGTCAATTCAATACTATTCTCCCAGCCTGCTTTTTATGGAAATGACTGTCCTCAGACTGCAGCTCCTGCTGTGCTCTGCAGAACTCCTCTGATTATTTGTGCCATATCCATATACACCTCGCCCCCTGTGCAATGGCTATGCATTCTCAAGTTTGCGTCAATATGGAAAACTTATGGGTAGAACTCACACAGTAACTTAAATATCTTTGATACCTTTCATATCTTGTTCTCACACTTCCATTTTCTCAAATTATCTTTTTCTACAGGCTTTTCCTGTTGTCAGTTGAATTATCATTACTCGAGATAATAGAGGATTGAGATCTGAGAACACATATTAATATATAAATTGCCTGGTATGTGTTTTGATTTCACACTTTTTAAATTATAGTTTGTACAATTGTAATGAAATAAATATTTATGTAACTATTTTGTTGAAATCTGTCTCATCCATTAGGCTGCAATCTGTTGGAGGGCATGTACTAGGCATATTCAGTTTATTCTAACCCTGACATGTGCCCAAGTCTAGAAAACACCTGCCTATTTGGTGAATTTTTTTCCATATTACTTGCACTCCTTATTTCAGCTTGAAATATGTAAATTATTATGGAATCATGTGTCTTTTTTTTTTGTTTGTTTCAAACCAGCTATTTGTTTATTCAGTCATTAATAGTTTTCTCTAGCCTTGCTTACCAACTGTTCTCATTACTTAAATCAGTTATGTTGATTTCTAAACATAAGTGAAAATAGCATCTAAGTGCATTCTAATGATAGGTTTGTAATTTATACAAAGAAAACTGTTTATATCGGGCCTCTCTAACAAGTTAAAGAAAAATTTTTTTAAACATTTGTATTAATATCTACTTATAAATGCATAGGTCATATAATTGCTTCTTTTTAACAATTTTCTGTTTGGTGCATAACAGCATTTATAATATAATGCTCTTGTCTCCTAAATGTTCACCTGAATATATACCCGCATAGTTGGCAAGCTACTCATGTCTATATTTTCCCATGTCTGAGAGTTAACATATGTCCTTAGCCACTGAGGACCAGTAAATACTGTCAAAGGGACACATCTGAGCAATGCAGTTTAATGCATCACACTGTAAATTCTCTCGGCCACATAGTGGTGCCTTCCCCTCTTTTGAAACAAATATTGCTTTTCTTTGGTGGTCTTACTTTCTTTTGACCTGGAAAGAGTTTGTTTAATATTGTAACACAAAAATTCAAACGGTAGTGCTAGACCTGAACAAAATAAACAATGAATGGGCATCAGGCTCAATGTTAAAATATAATATTTAGAGGGCTTTAAAAAATTCTTTGTAAAAACAGAGTAAAGATGAGCAATAGAATACTGAATCCTTCAGAAACAACAGTGTAGCCTGGGAAGACCAGTAATTACACGAAAGGTTTATGGAAACATCTTTAAACTAAAGGATATCATAACTCACAGAAATTTGGAGATGAGAAAATATGAGTTACAAGCAGGCCTGCAACCCACTTTCTCCCTTTTATGCCCAGGCCAAAAAAAAAAAAAAAAAAGATCCATTCAAATCCCCTTGTAAACTCTTTTAACAAGATATCATGACAAATACATTAATTATATTTACCAGCAGAAGGAGTTCTTACCTATGGACTTCCTTTAATGGGATATACCTGGTCAAAGTACTTTGCTTATTAAATGTAAATCTTCCATTTATGGATTCTAGCTAGAAATACTAGAGAATATCATAACAGTTCTAGAACTAACGGGGTATAACAATGGAGTTGTTTTATAAAGAAAACGCTTGCTTTCATTTGTGCTAGCAGTATCACTTTCATAGAAATGTTAAAACTTAATCAGAATATAACCCGATGCTAGAAGACCAGCAGAGTTGTGCTGACAGTCTCAGATTTTTCTATTTTATGCATGCCCTGATATTGCCCCTGTCTTTGAATTATCAGTAAAGTGAGAAGAACTATGACTTCTGTACGTGTGATTTGACAATTTCCTTCCTTGTGTTTTCTAACGTAAGATGCCTGGAAGGCATCTCCATAGGCCTGAGCTGCAAGAAACCCAGGTTGAACTTTGTTAGGGGTCTTAACCCAAGTGCCTCTGAAGGTAACCATATGCAGAGGTAAGTTATTTAGAGTTGTGATAAAGTTAAAATGGGACCTTTAGGGTGGAGCCCTAATCCACTGGTGTTCTTATAAGATGAGGAAGAGACACCAGGGATGGGTGTAAACAGAAAAAAGGACAGTGGGAAGATGGATGTCTGCAAGCCAAGGAGAACAGACTCAGGACAAACCAAACCTGCTAACACCTTGATCTTGGACTTTTAGCCTCCAGACGTGAGAAAATGAATTTGTGTTGTTGAAACCACCTGGTCTGTAGTATTTTGTTATGGCCACCTCAGCAGGCTAATACAAACTAATTTAGTTTGCCCTATCATTCCCAGGAATATATACTTTTGCTTAAAAGTATATGCATTTAATATGGTATATTTTTTATCAGTGATTTAATTCAAAGTGAAAGCTTAATGGAATCTTGGAACTTTAATGATGATGGTCTGTTACTTTAAAGATAGGGAACAGAGGCCAAGAAAGCAAGGTGACAAAATGTGTTTTCCTAAATATGGGGGTGGGGGTGAGATAGGCCAACAATTAACACATTTCTCTCATATATCCTAAACTACAGAGAAATGAGGGGAAAAAAAGAGAATCACAAACGTAGGCCAAAATATCATCTCTATTACTATTAAAGGCTAACTAGACAAAGGAGCCTAATGGAAAGAAATGGGCTTGCTAAATACATTACCAAATTCATCATGAAAATCTACCCTATCAGGTCAGTGCCAGAACATGGCAGACATTCACACACTAGACAAAGGAGTGTGTGTGTGCGTGTGTGTGTGTATGTTGAGGGGGTGGTCATGAGAAACAAATAAATGTATAAAATATAATAAAGAAATGTAAAGTGAAGAAATGTAAAGCCAGATGAGAGGAAGAGAATGTTCCTATCCCTTTCCCTTCTGCACATTCTTTGGTCATAGCACAACCACTATAATAAACAAGTTATCTGTTTCCCCTTAGTTTTCCCCCAGGAGAAAGAGAACTTTAAGGAAAGAGATTGTATTTTATGCTCCAAATTTCAATTAGTACAGAGCCCGGATCTACTCCTGGCTCAGTCAGTGTCTGTTTAACTTCAAAATCCATCAGTCTGACTTCTCTTCCCCATTTTTCTGTAGGAAAGAAACATTCTTAAACATTTCTTTGCACAGCAATACTGAGCTCAAATATGCACAACTTATCTATCAACCTGCTTTCAATGTCATTTTCTAAAACTAGAAGACTAAACCTCTATTTTTAATGTGTTTAACAAACATACACAGAACAAAACATCTGACTGTTTACCAGATGACACTGATATGCTCTTCTAGAAGGAATGTTCCACCAGTGTTGGGAACCATCTCTCTGAGTCATATTGACTTACAAATGAAACCCTGTTGCAGTTGGCTGCAGTTCACAACAGGCCTCCTTTAATTATGTTACCTCCTTTTTTCTTCTTTCCATTTTCTACTTCATTCTACCCTGTAATTATGTGAATCCAGTGTGTAATGTTGAGCAGGACTAAATGGGTTCTGGTACCAATTCCGTTGGGGAGGGGGGTTCCCCACACCAACAGGCAGACAAGTCAACTCAATTCTGACACTATGTTGCTGGAGATAGCATCAGATTCCACAGGCTAAGAGTTCAGTCCTATAAGTCTGTCCTCCCCTACTTCAGATGCCAGTCACAAACCCAGATGGTTACCTGAGCTTCTGACTATCCAGCTACAGATTGGACGTTCCCATGACCTCCTCCTTGGAATAGAGATGCCAGTCACAATCCAGACTGGTAGCTGTACTGAGCCACTGGCTATAAATCAGGGGTTCCCAAGATCCCCTTCTCAAGTTCTATTAATTTGCTAGACTGACTCACTGAACTCAGATAAAAAATTTACTTACTAGATTATCGATTTATTGTAAAAAGGTATAATTTAGGAACAGCCAGCTGGAAGACATGCAGAGGACAAAGAATAAAGAAAAGGTGCAGGGCTTCCCTGGTGGCACAGTGGTTGAGAGTCCGCCTGCCGAAGCAGGGGACACGGATTCGTGCCCTGGTCCAGGAAGATCCCACATGCCGCGGAGCGGCTGGGCCCGTGAGCCATGGCCGCTGAGCCTGCGTGTCTGGAGCCTGTGCTCCGCAATGGGAGAGGCCACAACAGTGAGAGGCCCGCGTACCGCAAAAAAAAAAAAAAAAAAGTGCAGAACTTCCATGCTCTCTCCAGGCTCACCACTCTCCTGGCACTTCCCTGTGTTCACCAACCCAGAAGCTCTCTGAACCCTGTCCTTTTGGGGATTTATGGAGGCTTCGTTACATAGGCATGATTAGCTAAATCATTGGCCACTGGCAATTGATTCAACTTCCAGCCCTCTCCCTCCCCAGAGATCAAGGGGATGGGAGTGAAAGTTCCAACCCTCTAATCACATGGTTGGTTCCTCTGGTAAGCAGCCCACAACCTGAGATGAACTAGGGCCATACTAATTGTTAACTCATTAACATAACAAAGGACATCTTTAACTTTCTCAAAACTGTAGAAATTCCAAGTGTTTCAGGAGCTCTGTGCCAGAAAAAGGGACAAAGATCAAATATCTATTGCTTATTATAAATCAATATCACGAGGACTTAATAGCTGCCACTTTTATAATAGTATGCTTGATATGCACTAGACACTGCCTGGTGTGCTCTGACTTTCTTATATTTTTAAATTCCATTTAATACTGACAATAATCTATTAAAAGCAGATAATTAAACTGAGACTTAGAG
The DNA here is from genome assembly GCF_949774975.1 of Lagenorhynchus albirostris. NCBI lineage: Eukaryota > Metazoa > Chordata > Mammalia > Artiodactyla > Delphinidae > Lagenorhynchus > Lagenorhynchus albirostris. Next base: position 92,773,312 of record NC_083098.1, read on the forward strand.
AGTTCAGGACCATGGCCATAGTGAGAGCTTGTATGTGATCAAGCCAAGACTTGAAACCCTGCCTGGTTTGTTCCATAACTTTATGTAGTTAATCAGTTTGCTCTTATACTGTAATTGATGATCTGCTCTCAATTAGATATTTTATATCTTTTTGAAGGTCCAGATTGGTTGATTTTCATTACAAAATTTCCCGTTTTGGAGATAAATTAAATTATCTAATTATCTTTGGCTTCTAATATTTATTTATGTAAGGCAGTTCTTAATCTTTGTTGGGTCAAAAACCCTGCTGAGCATATGGGAAAAGAATATGGAAAGAAACAGCAACAACAAACTGTGGACATATGGACATCAATATATATAACTCGACTTCAGAAGGTTTGCAGACATTCTGAAGCATGTCCAAATTAGCCTTTCAAGTAATATTTTCCAAAGTCCACGGAGACTATTATTTGCACACCCCAAATTAAATAGCATTGATTCATGTATTGTGTTGACCTGAAACAAACCGACTGCCAGATATTTCTCTAGAAAACTAGGTTTATTCAGGATCATCAGAGAATTGCAATTCAGGGAATGCAACCATGGCCAGCAACATGCAAGTCCCTACACAGTAAGGGAGGGAGATTGCTTTTATAGAGAGGATAAGGAAGTTGGGAGGCCTGTAGTAAACAAAGGGTCCATGGCTTTCCACTGGCTGAGTCCTTACCAGGAAAGATGAGTCTTCTTATTGGTCTCTGCTATCTTCCCAAGGTGTGAGAGCTCTCCACTTTCTGGTCTCCTAACTCTATTTAATTGAGGTTTCTCTTTATTAACTTTTCACAGTTGCAGGGTAAGGCTATTTAAATTTGTATCCAGCAACACAATTACATCAAAGGAAAGCCACTTTGGTGTTAATGTGTCTTTATCACCTCAAAAATTCACTTTTAACTAAGTGAGACTAGATCTCTGGCTCAAAATTGGTTGTTCTTTCTAATATTATTTTGGAGACACTACATGTGTTTGTTGATTATTGATAATCAACCAGAACATTGTCAAGCATAGTTTTAAGAGCTTTACAAATATTAGCTCACTTACCATCAGTGACCTATAAATAAGTAATTAAAGTTTAAAAAGTGAGTTAATTAAAAGAGTTAGTATAAAGATTTGTCAAAAGATTATTAATGTGGTATGTGGGTTATTAAAAATTGGGAAATATTTCCTTAATGAATGTTAGATCATCTTGCATAAAATATATGGACCACACCTTATGATTTATTCTCTTTTTTAATAATATTGGCTATAATCATTATGTAAAATTGCATCTCAATGATAGAAGATGATCATTAGCTATATATTCCTATATTTTTGTTTTTAAAGAGAGATATATGGGAAGAAAGCAGGGAGTGTGAAACATTCTACTACTGTAGATCGTATCAGTGATTGCTCAGTTGCTCCAATGCCATCCATGATGTCCTCATGACAGAATTTGAGATTGAGAAGGAAAGTTGGCTGGAAGTGATAATACTGGTGTATCTGTGGCCAACCCTTAGATAGAGATTGAAGGAAAAGACATCATATTCCCCTTCCTGTTCTTGACACATGTACCACTGTTTGCTAACACTTAGCCATTTTCAGTTTTACTCTTTTGACTGCATTTTATATATATTATATATATATATGTGTATAAATATATGATGTTTATTTATATGTATATATAAATAATATATAAATATATATGTATATATAAAATTAGTTAGATGGAAATAGAAAAATCACTGGTTATCAAAAAATTTTCATATATCTGAAATAGTCATTTGCTTATAGACAATGTCCTTTTTTTTCTGAAATAATGCAATTCATACAAATATGTGGTTGTTGAGGCTATTATCATAATACAAATTCCAAGACAAAAATCTGGAATGATAGTTCAGTGATGTGGGGTGGGAATTACTTTTACTTCATTTGAAAAAAAAATTGTGTCATAAGAGAAAGTAGAAAAAAAAAGCCTTCTAGAAAGAAAAGGGAATATAAAAATAATGTATGTTTTGATAATGATCACTTGCTTATATGAAGTCGTAGCAAGATATAATTCCCCCCGCCCTCCAGGTTCATCAGTTATAGTAGGGAGATACATTAAAAATACATCAATTAACGTATCTTCCCAATCACAATTTTAATGATGTTAGTAATGTTCTCTTTCCTTCTCTTTTCTCCCCTCTCCTCTCAACTCTCTGGCACATGTTTCTTCTCTTTCTTCCTTCCCTTATCTGGCCCTCCCTCCTTTCCTCCCTTTCTTATTTGCTTTCTTTTTTCATTCCTCTCCTTAACATTCTTTCTTTTCCTTCTTTCCTCCCTCTCACTTCACTTCACAAATGTTTGTAATAACTTTTATTTTTCAAGAAAACATTCTATAATGTGGTAAGTAAAAAGATGTCCTCAAGAAGCTTCAGATGTACAAATAGAGATTAGCATAACAAAATGTTTAAAAATTGAGAAAGAACCACACAATCATAGGTTAAGTTTGGAGCAAAGTTTAGGAGAGTTCTTATTATGCAGAGACAAATTCTAACAGGAATTACACTTCATGGAAGAGTTTGAATTAGGTTGGAGTTTGAGAGATGAGATAAAATTTCTACAGGGGAAAATTATGCTGGAAGAATTGGAATCTCAGACAACAAAAACAACATTATTAAAGACATTAATAGAGGGAAAGTAGATGGCATTCTTAGAAACTCAGGATAAAATTTTATAATAGCACTTTTTTCCCCCAGAGAATACCATGCAATGGGCAAGTAATACATTTATCTTCATAATCATAGTTAAGGAAGCATGAACATTTAATTCATGTAAGAGGATGCAAATGTAATATACATTGATAATGTAAAGAAAAATCTATGAAGCAAGAGGGGGGAAGAAGAGAGAAAGTATAAGGATTAACTTCTTAATAGATAGTGCCTAAAATGATTATAGTAATATTTTTTGAAAATGCAATTTTAAAGGAATAAATAAGATAAATTAAAATTTAGTTACAGGCTTACTTCACGTAGAGATTGTTCAGTTAATGACTTTTTGCCAAAAGTGATCTTTAAAATGTTCACGTTTTTAATGATTCTTTCTTTTTTAAAGAATGAAATTTTAGCCTCCAAACACACTAAATAAATATACTATTTGGAATTTTGATATTATGATTTTAAGCAGAGATACTCATAAAAACAAGTTTCTAGTCAGAAATCATGGTATACAATGTTTGACTTTTACATCCTTTCTTCCTCTATCCCTTCTTCTCTTTTCTTTCCTTTTTTCCCATCATTTTTTTTCTTTTCTTTTTTCCTCTTCTCCTCCCCCCCTTTTTTTTTTTACCTCTCTTCCCTTCTTTTCTCCTTTTTTTTTTTTTCTTTAAATTTCTCTGCATGCTGCAAAGTCTGAATTGTGGTCTCTTTCTCTTAGAACTACTTTTTCCAGTTGAACAATTATTCCAGTTACAATAATTCTGGTTGTTCTAACCCTGACACTGACCATCTTGGGTGAACTCACCATACTCCATTCAGTGTGCCTTAAAGTCACATTGTAAAATAGCAGTTTCCTATGCCCCATGCCACTGTAAGTTGGGCAGATGGCTGAAAAAGAAGGGTATCATGTTTCATAACAGGATTACTGACTTCCTTGATTGTGATCATATTTCATAATAGTAGCCATCTTTGCAGCATAGTGCTTTCTGCAGGTACCCTTGTTAACATTACTATTTCCACTCTATCATCATTTTTGAAAAATAAATATCATAGGTGACAGGGCTTAAAGTATTGAATGATACTTTCAAGAACAGTAATGATAAATACTAAAATTCAAAATAGGTGCAAAATGTATGCTGAAAAAGCTAAATATTTATAAAATAATCTTCAAGTTAGTGTGGATTATGATACTGTATTTATCTCCTGTGATACTGTTTTTATGGTTCTTTTATTTATTTCTTGATCAAATGACTTTATGTGGGTAAACTCTAAGCATCAATTTTTTTCAAGTATAAATTAATGATAATAATAATACCTATCATTAAGTTATGGTAACAGACTGTATTAGTCTACTAGGACTGCCATAATACAATACTCCAGGCTAAATAGCTTAAACAAGAGAAATTTACTTTCTCACAGTTCTGGAGGCTGGAAGTCCAAGACCAAGGCACCAGAAATGTGTCCAGAGGTCTCCCTTTCTGGCTGCAGATGGCCACCTTCTGGCTGTGTTCTCACGTGGACTTTCCTCTGTGTGTACGCACTCCTGTTGTCTATTCCTCTTCATGTAAGGCAGGGGTCCCCAACCCCTGGACCCACAGCAGGAGGTGAGCAATGGTCCAGCCAGTGAAGCTTCATCTGCCATTCCCCATTGTTCCCCATCACTCGAATTACTGCCTGAGCCATCATCCTCCCCTCCCCCCTCAGCCCTGGTCCATGGAAAAATTGTCTTCCACGAAACCAGTCCCTGGTGCCAAAAACGTTGGGGACTGCTAATCTAAAGACACCAATTCTATTGAATTAAGTCCCCACCTTATCACTTTAATTAACATTAATTAAACCCTTGAAGGCCCTATATGCAAATAAAGTCGTGCTGGGCTTTATGGTTTCAATATATAAACTGGGGAAGGGGAGGGGAACAATTTAGCCCATAACAGACATTTTTGGCTGTGCTTAAATTACCTCAGATCTTTTTATCAATTCTATATGCCCATCTAAAATCTTCTCAGTGCTTTTGCTTTCAATGGCTTAATAATAAAGTAGAGTGGCATCTGCCACTCTCTCCCCAAGACTGGAGCCACTATACACAATTGGAATTGCCTGGAAGTTTCTGTCATTCCCTTCTTCTCCCCTGCAGGCTCAGATTGACTTTAACTTAGACTGAACATTTGTTTGGCATCTTGAACTTTCCTGTCCCACTTTCTACCTATCATACCCCACACTCCCATTACTTAACTGGGAGCACTTCTTTTCTTAATAAATTACATGCACACAAATAATTGGCTTAGATTCTACTACAGGGTATCCTCATCTAAAAAAGATATTGCAAGGACTAACTGAGAGAATGCATCAAAAATATTAGCCTGTTGTGGGGGAAGGATAAATTAGGAGTTTGAAATTAGCAGATAGAAACTACTATATATAAAATAGATAAATAATAAGGCCCTACTGTACACAAGGAACTGTATTTAATATCTTATAATAAATCATAATGGAAAAGAATATTAAAAGAATATATATGTATGTATATGTGTGTGTATATATATATATATATATGTATGTATATGCATGAATCACTTTGCCGTTCACCAGAAACTGACACAACATTGTAAATCAAGAGTACTTCAATAAAATCTTTTTTTAATTAATTACCTTGGTACTTGCTCATAGTAAACATTCCATACCTGTTAGTTACTGTTTCATTAATGTTATTTGTGTTTGTTATAGTTGCTATTATTTTGTTAATTTTATTATAATTCAAGGTTTATGTCATGCATCATAAGACTTTTGTACTTCAATGTTTTTTGCACTTCAGTATTTTTACCTAAAAAGATTGGTAAGAGTACACAACTGAAAGATTTCTGAAGATTAAATGAGATGGAACATAGACTCTTTTATCAGAATGATTCTCATAGTAATTATTAAATAATTATTAGTTTTATCTTATAGTGGGTATCTGCAGGATTCCCAAAATAGTTTGTCTCTTTGAAAAATACTCCAGACAGTTTATTAAAAGATCCCTAACTTGGTAAGAGTTCTTAAAAGCATACCATTTAAGAAATCTGGGAAAGATCTTAGAAGTCTTGCAATTGCACTAGAGAGAATAAGATACAAAAGTCAGAGGACTACATGTTGACCACTTTCAACTATATAAAACTGTAGTAAGAGACAAATTTGTGTTGCTTTACAGAGCAGAACTAAGGCTAGAGAGTATATTAAAGAGAAAGAAATGATTATTCTATCATTGATTTGTTCACCAAATGGTTTTTGAACACCTGCCATGTGTCAACCACTGATCTGGGTACCAAAGATAAGTAAACACAAAACAAACAGACAACAAACAAACAAACAAACCAAGTAAGAGTCACTACCCATGGGGAGTTTACATTCTGGTGAGGGAAAATTGAAATAATGGGTATCATTATTAATACTATTGAAGCAGAACTGTGGATGATCAAATTTAAGTATATGATGGAAGAAATTTTATACTTGGGTGGAAGTTGACTTTCAATGGTCCATCTAACTCAGAGAGCCTATGCATTTATACAACTAAATGACTTATTTCTGCTGCACTGAATTATTCTCTCATGCTTTTTTATGTTTTTAAAACACACTTATATGCATTAATTTTATCTATTTTAGGTCAAAAATTTCTCAGTGAACTAGAATGACATTTATCTAAATTATTATTATATCATGAAAAAGGTTAATATACTTTTTGTTGGTGATAATATTATCGATAATAATAATGATGTTCTCATATATTATTTTGGAAATGACTCTTGTGGAAATAATTGAAAACCAGTATTCAGAATTGAGATATGGTAAGAAGGAATAAGTCTATAAAAATGAAAACTAATTTTATTTCCAAATATCTCTCTTCAGGAGCTATTCCTATTCCGTACTCTTTAGTTTATGCCAGAGAAATGCCAGACAGAGATAGGAAGGAACATAAATCTATAACATGGGTTTTACATATTTGGTAGGTTGACCCAAGGCTTCTATTAGAATTGCTTAGGAAGAAAATCTGAAATATTGTTGTAAAGCTGTGAAACTGGAAATCGTGACTTACAATACAATAATTCCACCTGTAGGCATATAGAGTTAGGCAAGTTCTTTCACATGGACATTGGGGAAAAATTGGCAGAAGTATTCAAAGCACCAATTTTGAAATAACAAATAAGTAGAAGCAACTCAGATTTTTATTGACAAGAGAAGAAGCAAAAATTAGTTGTAGTATAGTAATGCAAAGAAATATAATTTACTGGAAAATTAATAATTATAACCACGTATATACATGTGATTGAATATTGAAAAACATATTTGATTAAAAAATCGTCAGAGAAGATAGTTATATATACAAAAATATATTAAACTTTTTTGTATGTATTATAAGATCTATTTATAATATATACAAAATATATTAAAATTGAAGAAAGAGAGGTAGATATGACTGCTGAAGAGAAAAAATTGTTTCCTATAAAACTAAAAGAATGACAAAATATTAAAATATTTATTATGATTAGTTATATAGTAGTCTTTTTAAAAAATATGCTTACAAATATACAATATATACAACATATACAATGCACATATTAATATGTACTTATATATATTTAGAACAATACATAACATACAATGTGCTTATAATTGTTTTTATTTTATATTTTTATTTGCATGCAATATTAAATAACAAGTCTAATCAACATTTGAGTTTTGGAAGGTGATATCTGACATGTATAATTTAAATAATTTCCTCAATGTTTCTTTTGCATACAAAGTTTGAGATCTTGTGAGGAATGTACTCATCAGACTTGCAAATTAGAAGAATCATTTTGGGAGGCACTTTTTTGGTAAATTGGAGGCAGATAAAACAAAATGTAAGACAGTCTGGAAGAAGGATACTTCAGGTTTTATTAAAGAGAAGAGATGTTTCTAGACTAGGTCAGTGACAAGGAAATGAAGAGGAGGTGTGTGTATTTTCAATTAGCAAAGTTTACTTAATAACTGATTAGATGAAGGAATTATGATTATGGTTGAATGAGAAACCTAGGAAATTTAACATTTTTCTAGATTATATCACCTATTGTTTCACGGGTTGTCAAGTAGGGAAGACTAAATGCGAGGAGTCTCAGAGAGAGATAATAAGGATGCTCTGAGATTGGTTCAGTGTGAAGTGCTTGGGATAGATCTAGATGTAGATGGTCAGTAGAATGTTGAATACATGAGTCTGGAATTTTGGCAACGAGTATCATCTAGAGATTTCACAATTGATGACTAAAGTTTTTCTAGAAAAGCAATGTAAAATTAGAATAGAAAAATATGGAGGCCTGAACACTTTGGGCACTACTCCACCAAAAAATGATCCAGAAGAAGAGGAAACTTAGAATAAATGAGGAAAGGATTGCCTCACCAAGAGCCAAAAAGGAGAAGGAAGAGAGAGGAAATATTATGCAAAGAAAATATATGGGTCAATTGATACAGAGGTTTAGGAAAACAGATCCTGGGGCTGAGTTATGAAAAAAAGGTGAAGAGCAAAAAAAAAAAAAAAAAAAGTTGAAGAGCAGTGAGACCTGCAAATAGGATGGATTAGAATTAAGAGACTGAACATATTTATGAGAAAAAAGCATATTTAATAAATGTTGAAAATAGTCTAAATATCCAAGAAAGTGAGATTAAATAAAGTTGTATATGCATGTGTATTAAATAAATCTATATATATATGTATATCTCACCATTATATTCAGCTTATAGTTATGTCATTAAACATTACATTATCAAATAATAATAAAAAATTATTTGTGATATGATTAAATGTAAAGTGATCTTTAAAACTTCACATGCAATGCAATCCCATTCCTGTAAAATATAACTGCAACAAAATATAATACACAGTTAAGGTAATCAATCTATTATCATGGAATAAAAATTCTACATTAGTACATTTCCAAATTTCTTCTATGAACATATTTTATCTATACAATCAGAACAAAAGTAAATTTAGTTATATAATAGTTTCACCTTTTCCTATTCCTCAACATGCTCCATTCTCAAATTATCCTCATGCTTTATAATAATTGCTTTTATTGGATATACCTTCACCTTTTTACCACTGTCTCAATTCCTTACACTTCTTCGTAAACACACAAACTCTTAGTCCAACTCTCCTCCCATCCTACTCTGTCACCAGCATAGCAGCTGTAAGTGGCTGGAGAAAACACATGAACCAGCTATGTGGACTCACTCTATTACAAGACTACTAACCTCATATAGGCTCTTAATCCTGTTGACTATCATGTGATTTTTTTTTCCTTTTTCCTCATGCCTCTGATATCGCTATCCCTAAATTCAATCTCATTGAGACTCTTTCATTTAGAAAATAACAGCAATCAAAAGTGAACTCTCACCACATTTACAAACTTACATGCATTGGTTCCCATAACTTTAGCCCTGCTCCTGTTACCATGTGCAAATGACCTGCCTATTCCCCATAGATCTGTCCCCTCTCACTACAACATTAAGGAGCCATAAATTTCCCCTTCTCTCTCTCTCGGATCATCAGTGTTTTCCTTTCATCAATGGTTTCCTTTCTGTTGGATCCTTCTCATCATAAATTGCACTCTGTAATTCCACATTATATATATGCTATGGGCTTAATGTTTGTGCACCCCTGCCCGCCAGTTCATATGGTGAAGCCTTAATCTCCAGTGTGATGTTATTTGGAAGTGGGGTATCTAGGAAGTAAAAAGGTTTAGCTTAGGCCATGTGGGTGGATCACTTATGATGGGATTATTGACCTTAAAAGAAGAGAGGAAAGAGCTCTCTTTCTCCTCCATGTGAGGACACAGCCAGAAGGCAGCAGTCTGCAAAATAGGAGGAAGGCAGATGGCCCTCACCAGACACCAAATCTGTTAGCACCTTGATCTTGGATATCCCACCCTCCAGAAGTGTGAGAAATAATGCTTGCTGTCAAGTCACTCAATCTATGATATTTTGTATAGTAGCTTGAATTAAACTATAACTTTTGTATAATTAGCCCACATCCACCACCTACCATTTCTCTGCTCCTCTTTTTTGCCCGATTGCTAGAGTGTTTTCTATTCTTACCTCTTCCCGTTCCTCTCTTATTCTCCTTTGAGTATAATTCATGCAGGTCAACACATTCACTAAAATGTTCTTTTCTCAAGGGCACCAATGACCTTCCCACTGCTAAATTTGATAACTAATGCTCAATTCTCTCATTATTTTGGTCAATCAGTAAAATTTGAGCCGCTGACTCTTTCTTCCCTCTTCAATTGCCTTCAAGCCAACATCTCCTGACTTTTCTTCTTCCTCACTGAATACCTCTCAGTTTTCTCTGTTACTTACTCCTCATTATCATTTTACTTCCATTTCACTTGAAATATTCTCCTCTCAGATATACACACACTTCACTTACTAATTTCCTTCATGGTTTTGCTCAAAAGTCTCCTTTTTATAATATGAGAAACTATGACCATTCTATTTAAATTTGTGACCTACCAGTCAAGTATTATCCCCACTCTGGTTTATTTTTCATAAAAACACTATCAAGAGAAGTACATATTATAGTAATTTATTTGCTTATTGACTGTCTCCACCACACTAGAATTTAAATTTTATGAAGCCAATCATTTTTGACTGTTTTGTGAATTGCTGTACCATTAGTGTCTATGCAATATTCAGTTAAAATGTGGGAGCTTAATAAATATTTGTAGAATGAATGGATAATAAATTTTTAAAAGAACAGCTACAATGAAAAGGTGAGATTAAAAACAGTAGAAGCTTATCATACTACTATTTGAAAGTGAACTACTTTTGAAATGTGATAATGCTTATATGGTCATGTGGGAAGATTAGTGAAGTAGCATGAAAATGGAAGTAATTTATTTTTCTTATGAAACGATGGCAAGTATGCTCATATCTGTGATTAAAGCAATATGTTTCATATTTTTATCTTTAAATATTCTACTTATACTTCTGTGGGATTTTGCCATAAGTCACCAAATTTCACTGTTTCAGAGTTTTTAGGTATATTTAACATGACTTATGAGATCCTTAAGAAGGCACAAAACTCTCTTTTCCCCTTTAATGGTATAGTTTAAACTCACCTGGACCCTACTTCATAGAATTGCTGGCATAGTTTTCAGTGTTTTCCTTAGCAATTTGACATTTGATGTCAATGATTACAGATATAAGAACAACTTGAAATTCTTTCCAAAGAGCAACCATTTTACTCTTATTTTTTTCATTGTCCTCTACATCATATATGCATTATCAAGGATATATTCTATCTTTATAATATCTTAAAGCTTTCCTAATAAGTGTCATGTATATCAGTATAGTCTTGTGATTTCTGCTTCAATGAACTACTTTTTAGATTATAAAATTAAATTCACTTTTATAATATTACTGACATTAATATTTGTGGAAGTCATGGACACGCCCTACTCAGATCCCATATCAAGGGAGAACCTGCCATGAGGAGTGGGGTTAGCTGACAAGCTTCCAGCTCCATGACTTTGTGATTTGCCAAAGAGTTCACACCAAGGCCATACCCTCCTTGGGTTGCTCCGACTCAAGGACTAAGTAGAACAAGGATAGTAGAAGTAGACTATATCCTACCTAATACAGGACTCCCCTGGGTAAAAAGTAATCTTTGTTCTGAAATTCCTGTGGGCTTGGAGAGACTTTGTCATAGTTAGCAATGCAGACTGAGGCCCTAACTGTCCGATTCTCTTTCTTTCCCCATCTCTTTCCACAGGTGTTATATCTGCAATTGGGAGTGAAGGTACTTCCTGATTATTTCTGCTCTCTTCCTTTTTTATCTTTCATAGATGTCTGTCTCCCTAATAAGCCCAATAAACCTCTTGTACTTCAAATTTTATGTAGGCATCTGTTTTCTTGGAGAACCCAATTTGATATTTTTTCAGAGCTAAAACATAAGAGTATCTTTCCAGTTACCTATTACCAATCAATATCTATGGAAATTTCAATATGTATTACTTGGGCTTGTTAAGAGTGGCAGATACCAGGTTTAAACTAGCTGAAGTAAATTGAGGAATTTATTAGAAGAGTGCTATGAAATCTCATGAAACATTCATTCATGATTAAATAAAATCATCTTTGAAATGAAAAAAAAAAAGAAGGTTGAGCTTAGTAACAATTGTACCCAGGAACTAGAGCACCATGTTTTTCTCCATAATTTATACCTGAGTTAATCTGGTAACTTAGTTCATTCTTCTCTTTAATATCAGTATGGGTTTCTGTTTGAAAAACAAGAGAGAGAGAAAGAGACAGAGAGAGGGTGGTACCCAATATTGTGAAGAGACAGTATCCATTATACTTCCATGCGTCCCCCGCCAACCCCTCAACCATGTCCAAATTGTAGGGAAGGGACCCGTTGTCTGATTTTTCCACTTTGGCCCATCAATTATAGCCAGGGGCCAAGGTCACTTTGAACAAAATGCATGTTCCCATATTAATGATATACACAGAAGAAATAGTTAAATAAAAATTAAAAAAGGCAGGAAACAAATGTGAGAACATATAAAATAACAAAAACAACATGAAGGTACCAATGTACCCAGTAGACTGTATTATATCAATTTACTGTTTTTTTTTTATTTAATCTAATTATATTATAAAAATACTGCTTTTTAAAAAGCACTCACTATTACTTATATCTTTCTTTGGGGCATAGAAATCACTATTCTCAAATTGTCCCATTGACATTTATTTTGTATTTACAGTATTTACTGGTTACTGCAACTAGAACTTTTTACTTTCTCATTTAACAATATTGATGTACAATCTTTGACTACCACGTGTTTTACCAACTTTTAAATCAGAGAGATAAATTTTATATTTATATTTACTGGTAACTTGCCATGTTCCAAAAATTTGAGATCACATACAAAAAAGTCTAAATATGTAATAAAATAATGTAATACAAATATTAAATTAAGGTAGAGTAAGTTCAGTACTTAGGGAGACATAGTACAGAGAAATATAAACATTATTTCTTACACTATTACAAGAGGTGGGTATCAAATCGAAATTTAAGCTTCTCTGGTAACTAATGAACTAGAGAAACATAATCAGTGACCAATTACTATACATATATACATATACATATATATTTTTTCTTATAAGAGAAAAACAAGCTTTCCTTGGTACTGAAGTAAAACTGACTGTTCTCCCATGGGTCTTTATACAGAGAAAACAGTGTAATGAACTTGAAAATGTTCTCAGTGACATTCTGACAATAAATGTACCAAGAGTTTTTATGTAGGTCTTACTAATGGATGTCCTTCAATATAAGCCAGAGATATAACATCAGAAAATAATTCAATATAAATTAAGTTCATGAGGTGTAAGATAATGTAGTTCATGTATGTCGTTCAAGTAGTTGAGTTGTAATTCAGTTCCCTGATGGTGATATATATATATATATATATATATATATATATATATATAATCATTGTGTTGGATTTCTTTTTATTTTTTGTTTAAAATCATTGATACAAATTATGTGAAATTTTATTTAAGCATTCAGTTTTATTTATTGATAGAAAAGGTATTAAGCAAAATTTTCAAAATGATATTAATAGAAATATGTCTGCAACTGGAGCATTAATATGTTATTTATTGCCTACCTATTTTGTGCAAGTGCAGTGTGAGCACTGAGGATACAGCAGTAAAAAGAGTGAGAAGGTTGCTACCTTCCTGGAATTGAGGAGGCTAGGGAAGCAATAAACAGGCAAGGAAATGATAGAAAACAGTTAAGACTGATAAAGGCTAAGAAGGAAATTAATAGGGACTCTGATAGGGAGAACTTTGTAGTGTCTACTTTAAATGGATTAGTCAGGAAAGGATTTTCTGACAATTAAATATAAAAGAGTAGATAATCATGCTAAATATCAGAAGAGTGTTTCCAAAGCAGTGTCTCTACGTGGATAGACCCTGTGTGGGGAAAGGACTTGACCTATTTGAGGAACTGAAAAGATGGTATGGGAGGAATGTAGGAAAGCAAGATGACCAGTATAAAATAATGTTGGGGAGATTGTCAAGAGCAAGATAATACTTGTAAGTGTAGGCCATTATAAGGAGTTCAGATTTTACTAAAATCCAGGTACGTTTGTATTTTAAGCAAAAGGGTGAAATGATATGAATTATTGTATGAAGAAAACCCTCTGGTGATATATGCCAATTGTTTCAGAGGACAGTGAGAATGGGATAGTGGCCAAGTTGTATACTATCACAGTGGTCCAAGCAAACATCTGACAATAAATTCAGCTTGAGTGGTGGCAGCAGATGTATTTTGGGGTTAGACAGGTTAGATGTGTCAAACGAAGAAAAGACTCAAGCATGGCTCCCAGGACTCTGGAGTAACTGGGTGAATTACATTTAAATTTAAATTGCACACAGTGAAGAAAGGAAAAGTTTTGCTGGGGATGGAGTGCTCTGGAAGCAAGAGTACCATTTTGAATATGCTAAATTTGAGATTACCATGAGTCCTCTGAAAGAAGATTTTAGTTCTATGATCTTTAAGATATCCTTAGAAAGAGTTTAAAGCCATGAAACTAGATGAGACATCCTAAAGACATACTACAGATAGAATAGAAAATTGTCCTTCAGAAAACTGATATTTGGAGTTTGATTCCATGAGAAGGATGCAGAACAGAAGATTGAGTTTTAAATGGAGGAACAAACTAGTAAAATGGGAAGAAAAACATGAGAGAATATAGTTTTTCAGAAGCCAAGAAAAAGAAGTGATTAAAGACTGTGGCTTGTGTGTATTATTCTGAACTTAAGAAAAAAAAAGTATCTATAGAATAATATAATTTGAAAAAGGGAAAATAAGTAATAGAATAATTAATTTTCTCACATTGATTTGAATTAAAATAGGCTAAATATCAGAAAACAAAGATTTTCATCAGAATTCTAGACTTCTGCTGAGAAAGTGGTTTGTTTACATTATGGTCTCCTGGGTTTCTTATTATATCACTCATGTCTTCACTATTAGAAGGACTATTTCAGTCATAACCTTGAAACATGATTCATCTGTTCTCAAACTACAGAATTTAGGAGTCTACTATGGTATGGATTATTATATATACTTCTCAAAACAATCTTATGAGGTAAGGATTTTTAATGTCATTCCATTATACAAATGGAGAAGTGGAAGTTTTGCAAGTTAAAATGACATACCTATATTTCCACAGTACAAAATTGAAGTTTGAATAAAACCATGTCTGACTTCTGACTTCTTGAGTAAAATCATGTCAAAATTCTGATCCTATACCAAAATTGACCAAAATGACCAAAATTCTGATCTTGGTCATTTTGTGATGGTTAGTTTTCAAATAATATCACCTTCTAAGATATATTTCCAAATCTATGTCTTTATTTATACTGGTCAAATTTTAAGTCAAAATTTGTTAAATTCTAAGTTTAATATATTAGGCAAGGTATTTCTTCTTTCTTCATTGGCTCTGTAAATTTGAAAACCAACTCATCGTTAGTTTGCATAATTATAACCTGGCGCATTGGTATTTCAGCTATTTGTCCTCCACAGGGTAGTTGTTTAAGCTACTTAAACAATGCAATCTGAAGAATCTCTGTTTTATTTGTTAAGAATATGACATAATTTATTCCATATCCTTATCTTGCATATATTATATGTCTATTTTAACTAAGGCAGTCAAGTTATTTTTATTTTATCCACTTTAAACACACGTGTCAAAAATTAGATAAAATAATTATTCACTTTTCTTTACAACACTTAAATAATCAGTAATTTCCTGCATGTCAGAGAAGAAAATATGTGGGTGAAATTAATAATTTAAATAGATTTATAAAGCTTATTCTCTAGATGACTATATTCTATTTAGTAGAGATAAGCTGCCATTGCTACAGCTCTCAGGGCATCTTAAAACAAAAGGAAAGCTTTCCCTGAAAAGAGATAATATGATAATTGGTCTCCCACTCAATTGTAGATGTTTTATGTCTAAAATACTTGAAAGTTAAAACAAGCATTATATTCAGTGTTAGATGGATTATGATCTGGATCTTCCCATTTCAATGATAAGAATAAAGTGAAACGGAGTTTATATACCAATGCATTTGTCACTCAATAGTTCATCACTATTTCCCTCCAGCTTTTCACAGTTTAATCTACTAAAAATCTTTTTGGACATTAGAATAGAGCATACTATAATGCCTGATTGTGACGTTTTTGAAGGCCTTTTGTTTACCCAGTTGTGAAGACGAAGTTCTCATGTAAGCAGCTAAGAAGATTGCGCATATTGCCTTAGTTTTTTCATCTCTAAAAGGGGGATAATATTCATAACATTTAGGATGTTTGTGAGATTAAATTATCCATGTGAAATTCTTAGACTGGTCCTAGGCATATAGATAAGTTATAGTAAATGCTAGTTTTATTGCTGCCTGCTTTGCGCTAAGCTCTAAAGCTCTAAACTTTATTTTAAACCCTTATAGTTTTCTTCCACTGCAACTACAATCATTTTCCCAAGACTACTTCTTATGTCAAAATTTTGTGCCATTTCTCCCTCCTCTAATTTCTATAAATTTTGAATGATGGGTACATTGATCTCCTTACCAAAAATCTTAACTGTTTTCACAGGGCTCAAGGCAAGAGGAGCATAGAGTGGCAGCTTTCCTTCCCAACTTTTGTTCTCTTAAGACCCTCTTACTTAGCCCTGCTTGTCTGTTTTTTCACAAATACCGTTATTTAGCCTATATTTTCAAGCCCAATTCACCTTAATTTTCTCTAGTTCATAACTATTGGTATTTACTTTCATATCCAAGTTATGGAAATATTTCTAATTACTTATTTCCCTAAAAGCTGTTGAATCCTCCTTGCTTCTGTCAGGGCTCCCATGCAAGGATTAAGGTTCATATTTAAAAAATGGAGTCTACCAGAAGTTTACTAACAGCTTCTCAAATTAATATCCCCTAACTGAATTGCCACACTCTGCTCACCAGGAGCAACATCCTGCTACTTTATCTTTGAGCTGTTTGGCTATTTGCCTGATTTACGCTTGAAGGTTTTTAACCCCTAGAGGCATCTAATCTTGTTCACCTAACAGAAACTCTTCTAACAACTAGTCTAGCCTCCTGGCATCTACATGATTTTATTAGTTAGAATGTAAGAGAAAACTGATTTCTATATTTCTTTTTTTTAATTTATTTAATTAATTTGTTTACTTTTGTCTGTGTTGGGTCTTCTTTGCTGCGCGCAGGCTTTCTCTAGTTGCGGCGAGCGGGGGCTGCTTTTCGTTGCGGTGCGCGGGCTTCTCATTGCTGTGGCTTCTCTTGTTGCGGAGCACGGGTTCTAGGTGCGTGGGCTTCAGTAGTTGTGGCTCACAGGCTCTACAGCGCAGGCTCAGTAGTTGCGGCGCACGGGCTCAGTTGCTCCGCGCATGTGGGATCCTCCCAGACCAGGGATCGAAACCGTGTCCCCTGCATTGGCAGGCAGATTCTCAACCACCGGGCCATCAGGGAAGTCCCATTTCCATATTTCTAAGTGGAGATTATGCTTACTTTGTAACTTGATGTAGTAGCAACAACATAGCCTCAGGTTCAGACGCCATCCTTTACTCATTTCATGAGAAGGTGCAATTTTCTTTACTTTTTGATATTCTGTTTTTGCATTCAGACATAACCTTTCAACATATACAGAATGAAAATCAGGTCATTGACATAAATTTTCCAAGTAAAACACAAAACAAAATGATAAGATGTCAAAATGGCTTAAAAACCAAACAAACAAACCTGACAATACCAATTGCTGGTAAGGACGTGGAACGATGGAAGCTGTCATTCATTGTTGACGGGAATGCTAAATGGTAGAGCCACTTTGAAAAATAGAGTGAAACTTTTTTACAAAGCTAAATATAATCTTGCCATATGATCCAGAAATTGTGCTCCTAAGTATTTACCCAGCTAATTTGAATTTTCAGGTCCACAAAAATACTGCATGCAAATCATCATAGCAGTTTCGTTCATACTTGCCAAAAACTTAAGAAAATCAAGTCTTCAATAGGTGAATAAAGATCAAAAGTGTCTTATTATCTTTGGGACCTTATTTACTTGAAAGAGATATGAGGTAGTTTTCTAGGTGGCTGATGACATTCAAAACTTGTTCAGATTTTGCTTACCTGGGTGTATATATGCATGTAAAAATTCATTAATCTGTATACATAAGATTTGTGCAATTTGATGTCTGAAGCTCAATTAGAAAAAAAATGAAACATTATTTGAAAATATTTCTTAAATAATATAACAATTTGTATGTGGAGTTGTAATGTGTTTTGTTTTTATAATAGAAAATGTTAAGCTTTCTACAGAGCATTTTTTACGAATAAAATATCATTTTTGAGACTGAGCTAATGGCCACTGTTAAATTAACAATTCATTAAGGAGTTGAAAAATTACTTCATGCTGCTATGGACATTATTGGCACATTGTATATAAGTCATTACCCTTCAGTATTAGAGTATAGGAGTGAGCAATACATTGGATTACAGGATTCCACAAATGGATTTGTATTTTGAAGCTGTTATGAGAAGTTAAGAACTTTATGTTGGAGTAGCCTGTAAATCATCTTGGAAACATTTTGTCTCAACAGGTTGCTGACATAATTAGAAATATTCAAGATGGTAATCCATTATAAGTTCCTTCTCATTCTAAACCATCTTTTCACTGCATAAGAGTTCACATAAAATAAAAGGTTAAGAAATTGTTGCAGCATCAGGATATTATGAAAGCTAATGATAACTGTGAAAAATGTATATGTTTTACAAGGTGATTTTTAGGAATTTCAGTTAAATTAATATTTCAAGTATTTTCTCTCTTCTCACTGTCCCCCTCTCACCTTCCCAAAAAAATCCTATCAGAATTTGGCAAACTTGGCTAGGAAAACTTAAGTGACAGAGTTCTTGAGTGTGTGTGTGTGTGCGTGAGTGTGAGTGTGTGTGTATAAATAAGGCTAATATTGACACTTAAGACCTCTATGGAACTAAATTTGGTTTGACTCAGTGAAATAATCAATTTATTCTTATGTCATGTGGTGTCATGAAGGTATAGTCTCTGATTTATTATCTCTCGTTCTTTACACATAGGTCAAAGACTGTGTAACAGATTCTGTATTTTCCTATGTATTCCCTAGAACTATGTAGAGGTTTAAAGTAATTCCCCATTTTTCTGCCAACAGAGTTGCTCTCACCACCTGCTATGGATGCTCCTGGATTTTATGTCATTCTCCAGATTCACAAGCTTTAAGATAAATGTTCAGACATGTTCTACTTCACCATGACCAACGATATCAATAGAAAGAACATAAATTCTACCACAAAGTCAGATTTCCTCTTTTCCTGATCAGAGTCTAAGCTTATACTTAAAAATCTAATAAACATAACAAAAAAGAGACATCTTAAAGAGACAAACATCTCAAAACTATATGCTCTGCAGCAAAAGTGTTGAAGGGTATGCAATCAATACTGACAGTCTGTGACCAAACTGAAACAGAAAGGCTTGACATGAACTTCACCAAGGCAGAGACCGTGTATCACTCTACCAACCATAAACTATATGTAAGTGAGCAAAGGTCCTCAAACACTATCATTAATGTCACTGGATAGAGCTCCACAGCTGCTTTTTCTGCTCAACATCATCATATTTAAGAAAAACTTTTTAAGAGGAGAAAAAACAAGACACTATTTGAAAAAAAATTAGAATAGCCTTTGTCAGGAAAGATTGTGGAGGCAACAAAAATACATATGAAACTTCCTTCCCAGGTAGGAAACCTAAAATATTTGTATCCTTTCACTTTCAAATATAATATAGTACATCCATAAATTGAATCCCTTTCCTCTTCTGAGCTCATATTTTCAAATATTTTCACATTTTCAATTCAAGTACCTCATAATCTTCTAGTAGAATTTTGCTGAATCTTTGCAATGTTTTGTTTGACTCTTGTGCCATTAATTTTGTTTTATGATAATTTTTGTGCTTATTTGAATACATATGCTTTTCTATTAATCCAGACCTGTAGGGAGAGGACTTCAATAAAAATTATAAGGTAAAATTAAAAGTTCACAAGTTAGAATTATAGGACAGGAGATGGAGTGATAACATCTGCGTTAGTGAGATTAAGTACTTTTTAAAATTTAGAATTTTTTTTTAATTCAACTTTGTATACCTGTACTTTGTATAGCATAACTTTGAGTATCATAGTTGTGCAGTAAGCATTTGGTAAATAATTGATATTGGATGACTGGTTGAACTTCATATCTATGGGAAATTTAATAGGAAATTACCATTTAAGCCAGACCACACCTAAGTAAAGCTTTTCTGTACTTCCTCATTTAACATCTGGTGCTTCTTTTTCTCTCCTACTAGACATAATCATTATTTTATAATCTTATACTATTCTACTCTATCTTTACTATGTTCTTGTGGTTCAAAAAAATTTTATTAATGACTGTCAAAATATTATGAAAAAAGTTTATCCTTGAAGTTTACCCTGGAATGAAGATATTGCCCTTTTACTATAACTTTTTTCTTACTTTTCTATTTATGCCATGATCTCCTATTTGGGGAATGCATTCTGTGTTGGGGTACATATATCCATAAATTTTGAATTCTTCCTAATAAACTAAAGTCTTTGGAATCTCTAAAAACAAATAAATAAACAACAACAAAAAAACCCACTCCATTTTCAAAGTATTATTGGATATTTTTTATCCTAAAACATATTAAAATTTCAGAGTAAAGTATTCTTTGTTGATGAGAGTAAAGTCTTTTATTTTAATAATAACTAAAATTATTTTAAACTAAAATTTGGCTGAATAACTTAAACCATAATTGTTGACATAAAAGTCATGGGTATGACAGAAAGAAAAAAAACACTACATAAAAATAATATTAATGATAAATAATTGTCTTTTTAAGGGGATTAGAGGGCATCTCTGAACTGAATTCTATTGTGCCATATATTCAGTTTGTGAGTGTTTTTCCTCCAGCTGGCTTGGGCATGTGAAGATGGGATTTGAGGCTCTGTCACCAGGCTGGGGTTTTTGTACTCAAAGTAGAAGACTGATCCTGTAGAGGCTGAAGACCATGGCGATATTCAGGTCTTATTTCTTACTTTGTGTCTTTGCCCATTGAGTTATTAAAAATGTTACTTCTGGAGGAAATAGACATTCTGTCATGTGTGATAAAGAAATAATAATTTTCAGGCCATGACAGTTAACTGGGAAACCTCGTACCGTATAAAGAAGTGTACTCCACACTGGATTATAAGCCATGCAAATATTTGATGAAGGCTGGCTTTTGAAAAAAATCTCATTATTAATTAAGGAAATAAACTTAATTTCTCTCCCACCCCTGCACACTTGCTTTCTTTTTTCTCAAAGAAAATTTTACCAGTACCATTTCCTCTTTACTCCTTTATCTTCTGGATGGGGCAAGGTACCTTTTATAATTCTATGCCTTGGCAACTGATAAGAACGCTGAATGGAATCAGGTCACAGCAGAGCTTCTACATTACAGCCCTGTCAAAACTCATGCTTTACTCTTCCCAAAAGTTTGGAAAGCCAATTAAATTGAGTACTGGTTATGTGCACAGCCTAAAATGTGTTTGGTGAACAAGGTGATTTCAGGTGTATCTTTTATGTCTAAAAACTTCTATAAATTTTTGTTTCTTATATTTGACCATAGACCTTTGAATAAATGTGGTATCAATACAGTGTCATAATTTGCATAGTCTCACATCATTAAAATAACTGAAAAGTTAACCTCAGTGCAGTACTGAAAATGGCAGAAAAATAGCCTGACACATATATTCATTTCTTTGTTGTTTATTTAATAATGCTGACAATAAACAAGCAGAGCATGCAGTCAGTGGAAAGCAAAACCAAGTTTTGCTTCTAATCTATAGAAATAATGTAACTGAAGTTACTTGGGGAAAACATGATTGAATGAGCAGGCTCTTGCTTGATATTATGAGGAAGGATAGTTCAGTTAAACAAGAAGTGAAAAGGTGGTAATAAGCAGTAACAGGTCCTCCAGGCACAGGCAATTGGCATTAGCATCTGGTTGGTTCATGTGTGCAATCAATACAGCAGGTATTATAGCCCATGAATTGATCAGTGTCTCCTCCACTTGCTCTCTAAGGAGCTTACATCAGTAAAAGAAAATGTTTTGGTTGTTTTTGGAGGGAAGTTACATATCTGATGATTCTACTTTTGTCATGTTAGATATAGTAATCCTGATTTGATATTTTTGCTTTAATAAAACAGATGAGTAAAATTAAACATATTATCTCCTATAGATGCATTAAAGATTGACCATATATTTAACCTGCATGAGTCCATGAACCATATTTTTATTGTTTTTGTCTGTTAATTGCAGTAGTATTTTCTATCCAACCTACTCATGCTGCTACTGAAAAGTGAGCTTTTCCCAAGCATACTTTCCTGATGTCAACCATGTACTCAAAACCTATAGCTTCACGATGAACAAAAGACAAACTTGTATTGGGTTGGCCAAAAAGTTCATTCGGGTTTTTCCATAACCTCTTATAGAAAAACCCAGTGAACTTTTTGGCCAACCCTATATTAGAAGTCCATTAAAACCTGTACTCAAACTTAAAAAAAAAAATTAACTCCTACTAATCTTCTTAAGCTATTGTTCTAGTGCATTCTGACTGTACTTTCTGGTAATTAACAAACAAACCTTGCAATTTACAATCCCACACCTTTGCCTGTGTTTGTTGTTCCTTCTCTTGGAAATATTCTTCATTCTCCTTCTGACATAGGACCAATTTTTACCATAATGTGAAGACCCATTGCTTGACCCCTACCTGAATTTCTTGATGTAAAATAAAAAGCTCTCTTCTAAAAAATTCAAGAGTTTACTTTCACTGCTTCTGGGGTTCTTATACTGCTGTGTAAAACAGTTGTCTGTGAGTTTGTGTTATTGTCAATAATAACAATATTAAGTGTTATATTAAGTGTTTACTAAGGGTCAAGAAACCTGCTACAATCTTTTTATGCACAAACATATTTACTCAGGCAAATATGATTTTATCTCAAATTTTTAAATCAGAAAACTAAAGCTTAAGAGGTGTTAAGTAAATTGCTAAGGCCAGAGCCAATGACAAAGCTAGGGATCAAATCCACGTTGGTCTTACTCTGAAGCCTAAAAATGACAACCCTTACAATTAACAGTAAACATCTTGAGGATAAACATTCTCTCTTTTCTGTATTTGTACATTCTAAAACAATTAGCATAGTAATTTATAACTCCTAAGCCAGAGATTTCTTTTTTTTTTTTTTTTTGTGGTACGCGGGCCTCTCACTGCTGTGGCCTCTCCTGTTGCGGAGCACAGGCTCCGGACGCGCAGGCTCAGCGGCCATGGCTCACGGGCCCAGCCACTCCGCGGCATGTGGGATCTTCCCGGACCGGGGCAAGAACCCGTGTCGCCTG
The DNA here is from genome assembly GCF_949774975.1 of Lagenorhynchus albirostris. Lineage (NCBI taxonomy): Eukaryota > Metazoa > Chordata > Mammalia > Artiodactyla > Delphinidae > Lagenorhynchus > Lagenorhynchus albirostris. Next base: position 92,796,552 of record NC_083098.1, read on the forward strand.
CATCGGCAGGCGGACTCTCAACAACTGCGCCACCAGGGAAGCCCTAAGCCAGAGATTTTTAAAGATTATTGCATATTAGAAAGAATGGGAGGTTTTAAAAATTCCTATGTCTGAATATACCTCAGTCCAATGGTTGGGGACAGGTATACTGGAAGGCTAGGTAAGTGTGATAAGTTGCCTGAGTGAAGATCTACTGACTTGAGATTTCATTTGGTATCTACTGAACTCAATGAATGAATAAAGGTACAATATAAATTACAGGCATACCTTATTTTATTATGCTTCATTTCATTGTGCTTCACAGATACTGTGTCATTTATGAATTAAAGGTTTGCAGTCACCCTGCTTTGTCAGATGATGGTTAGAATTTTTAAGCAATAAAGTATTTTTAATTAAAATACATACATTGTTTTTTAGACATCATTCTATTCCACACTTGATGACTACAGTATAGTGTAAACATTACTTATATATATATTGGGAGACAAAAATATCATGTGACTCATTTTATTGTGATATTTGCTTTATTGTGGTAGTCTGGAACTGAGCTCACAATATCTCAGAGGCATACCTATGTGTCCCTGATTGGATATAGGAATATAGTACAAATGAGCACACCTGTACACATAATTGTACAGATAATGTTTGGATATGGCCTGCATATAGTATAAATGTAGAGAGAATATCTTTTACTATAATCATCTGAAGTAGTTGATTTTTTTTTCCAGTCTGTTGAGGAGAGGTGAACCAAGAGTAAGTAAAGATTTTAAGAAGAATAATGTGATCCAAGTTTTGCTTTAGAAAGAGTAATGCAATAGAACAATAATGTAGGATACATTTAAGTGAGAGATGCTCCAGAACCTAAAGTCCATAGTGCCCATTGAGAAGGTTTTGCCATTTCCCTAGTCTTGAAGAATAAAGGGACAAAATAATTATGATAAAGTAGAAAGAGAAATAACAGGTAAAATATGAAAGGTACTAAAAAATGCTGATATAAACTTAATACATTGTATCTGAGAGAGTGTTTGAATGTGTGACACTGTAGTAATTGAGGAATGATGGACAGTGATTAGGAAAACAAAAGGAAGAACAGATTTGGAGACCCAAAGTGGAGAACTTATTCTCATATCTGCTTAATATCCTTGGTTTCTACATTGATCTTAATATTTACTGAAGTTAGAGGTTATTTCTGTCTCTAAAATTAGTCTAATTTTAGTTCAAATTGGATAAACAATATGGATATGGTGGAAATTGCACCACACTAAGAGATTATGTTTCTGCTCCTATATTCATGGTGCTATTTTTTTTTCATATATCTGAGCAATTCTGGACCTGACATATATTTCAAAGATAGACATAAATGTTTTTGTCTGCAAACCCCAGTGTGCATCAAAGAGACAGTTGGGGAATTTTTATACACTCTCCTGAGACAGAAATAATTGGCTGTAAGAACATTCAATCTTAACCCCACTACCCCAATCAAAGAAGCTATTAGTGGAACTTCTCTGTTCTTTGGTGGCAACATTAACAATCATTCTGATATATTTTTAAAACTACTTCTCATATTAGAAAATCTTCCTCTAGAAGCATTACATATTCCACTTGCTACAAAAGTCAATTTATATTTCTGAGAAAGATGTGCTTAGTTCTTAAAGGATATTATAAAGGAATAATAGATAATAGGTGCAATTTATATGCATGTCCCCTAGAGAGAAAAAATTAAATATATAATGAATTTTAAGCAAAGGTCTTTAGGTCTATAAACTGGCTAGAGGCCTCCTAGAATATACTTCCATGTAAAATTGTCTGAATAGCAATTTAAAGTATGGGAGAGGGAGGGAGATGCAAGAGGGAAGAGATATGGGAACATATGTATAACTGATTCACTAACAGAGACAGCAGAAACTAACACACCATTGTAAAGCAATTATACTCCAATAAAGATGTTTAAAAAAAAAAGAGAGAGAAAAAAAAATATGGTTCCCAAAATTAGATATGGCTGACTTTGAAGGATCTAATTATTTACAAATTAGAGCAAAATTTTACATATTTATTGATATATTAATTTTGTGTGATTGTGAATGGATCCCATAGCTTGTGTGTAAAAGGAAATAAGTTGACTAGTACCTACTGATCACTTACATCATCATTTTTCATATAATTCTCTCTTTGGAGATTGATTAAAGTAAGAATTATTTATGTTCTGTTAATACATATTCTTTCCAAATTATTAAATCATTTATAAGAACAAAAAAATAAGTATGGGAATAGCTCATGTGAGGTCAAGACAAGAGATGTATGAGTTGGAAATCATTTATATAGAGAGTTCTAGTTACAGAAATCAATTAGAAGAGAAAGGATGGAGATTGAGAAAAATAGAGAGATGAGATCAAATCATAAATAAACAAATCAACAAAAAAAACCCAAGTGTAAGTGACTCAAAGAATGGAAAGACAAGACACATAAGGAGAAAATTGTGCAAATAGGTATAATGGAATGTCATCAAATCAAAAGTTTTGTTTTGTTCTGTTTTGACATTGCTGATTAACAGTGTCATGTGAAGTATTTAAATTAAAGAAGGAAAACATTTAAAAAACAGCCATTAGAGTTGCTTAATTCATATATTTTGAGAAACCAATAGCAAACAATTGAAGTGGGTAACATTCTTATTGTTAAGTCTTGTTAATAGATGCGACCTCATACTGGAAATGTAAAATTATTAAGTTAAATAAGGAAAACTATTATTTATTTCCTTGATATTTCAAAAGATCCCAAAGAATCTGTTTTTTTCCCTAGCTCAATAGCAGTGACAACAGCTTTGCATACTCCAAGACCAGATATGCATGTCTAAGAATATTCCCTTATGGAGGAAAACAGATTTTAGGAAGGTGGCTCATTCTATACCTTAGAGCAAGAAAAATTTAGAATGGTGTTATTGCCAAAAAGCAAGGATACTTTAAGTATTGCAGGGGTTGTTCTCTGAGACTATGTAGTTATACTAATATCATATGGTAGAAACTTTAAGGCAAAAAATAGTAGTGGAGGAAGTAGTGTGTTTTATAATGATAAAATGTTTAAGCCACCTAGATGATAAAACAATTGTAAATTTGTATGTACCAAATAACAAAGACAGAAAATATGACAACAAAGAATAACAGTATTGAAAAAGAGTAACTGAAAATCTACCATCATAATGGGGAGACATTAACATACATCTTTAAAAAAATCTTATCTTAAAAAAAATCAAAGTTATATAGATCAAACAACAATTAATAAAATTAACCAAATAGAAAACTTCACCTAACAATGAAAGAGTATGAAATATTTACCAAAATCGACAATTTAAAAGAGCATATATTCAATCATTCAAAGTATGTTTTTTGGCCACAGTGAAATTAATAAAAAACTTAAATTTAAAATGTTTTTAGATTAAATTTATTTAGAAATGAAGCAATGTATCTCTAAATAAACCATAGGTTATGGAAGAAATCAAAATATATGTTACACAAGTTATAACTTAATTATTATGAAAATATGACATACTAACAGAAGATTAGCCCTAAATGTATATATTAAAAGAGAAAAAGGTTGAAAATCAATTACCTAAGTACCCACCCAGAAAGAGCAGAAAATTTAAATCAAAGAAAAAGCCATAATAAAATAAGAATAACAATCAGTGAGATAGAGCACAAACATACTGTAGGCAAAATCAACAAAGCAAAATTTGACTCTACGGTAAAACTAACACAATTGGTAATCACTTTGAAAGCTTAAAAAAGAAAGGTGATAAGACACAAAGTACCAGTATAAAGAATAAAATGGGTACTAACATGGATTTCAAATGCATTAAGAAACAAAACAGTAAGAAAATATTTTGTTGTTATATTTGATAATTTAGATTAAGGGGACAAACTTCTATAAAATATAATTTACTGAAATTTGAGAGAAGCAGAATGAAAATATCTTAGTAGTAATGTAACTTAGGAGATGTTAAATCTATGATTAATTTGTTTTACAAAGAACAATCAGATTCACATGGCATCACTAATAATTTCATTCACAAATATTTGAGGAAGAGAATACATTGTATAAAAATTTTTACAGAGCAAAAATATAAGAATGTTTCCTTGCTTGTTTTAGTAGGAAGTATATCTTTGATAATAACACTAAATGACATCAAGATCACAGCAAGATCACAGGCTAATTCTTTTCTTGAACATGGATGGAAAATGCAGAAAATGCTAAACAAAAAAATAGCAAATCAAATCCAGCAACATATAAAAATGATGATAATAGTGAGTTTCTTAAAAGCATGCAAAGTTGGTTTACCCTATGAAAATCAAAATGTGATTTACCATGGTAAGTATTATGATTACCTCAAAAGATGTAGTAAAAGCACATTATAAAATTCAAAATCTCTTCATAGAAATATTTAGTAAAATAATTAAAGAAGTTAATAATCTGATACAGAAAATCTATAATAAATGACAACAGTCTTTATATTTAATGGTGAAATATTGAAAGCTTTCCCACTGAGACCAAGCTAGGGCAGGGATGCCAGTTTCACTATTTTTATTTAATGTCCTCCTTTAAGTCATAGAGAGTGAAGTAAGAAAAAGATAAATTTCAAAAGTGAAGATTGGAAAAAACCCCAAAATATTAAAACTGTTATTATGAGCGAAATCAAGTAATTTTCAGCATGATATGTCTAGTACATTCAAGGAATCTAAGTAATATTATTAAATTCAATAAATAATATCAATAAACAGAAATATAAATTTGATATAGAAGCAAGAGATCAATAAGAAAATAAATTTAATACAATACTATTATAATAGCAGGGAAAACATCAGATGCCCATGAATATCTAATAAAATTGTAAAATCTCTATAGAGAAGTCTATAAACCATTATCAAGAAAAATTAAAGATCTAAATAAATGATAAGATATACTGTATTCACGAACTCTGAGAATCAGTAATGTAAAGAGATAATTTTTTTGCCAAATTGATCTATAAAGTTATTCTTATTCTAATAAAATGCTAGAATACTTTTGTGATTATTAATAATTCTAAGAATTTATGGAAATTTAGTACAGGTATAAAAATAGACCAATCAAACATAATAGTCAAGATGAAGGAGGAGGTGAAGTGGGGTGGGTAAGAAATAACCTTGTGTTCTGATTTTACTCTGTGTGACCTGTTTGTTCAACATGAAACATAAATATATATTGGTGTATGTATTGCTCGAAGTATTCTAAAGAATCCATTATTTTTCACTTGTAAGGGCCATTTACATAGCTTAAGAGAAGTTAATTTAATTTATTGTAAGCAAAACCTAAGTGATAAAATGACATTTATTAGATATATAAGTGTTTAATATTTGATAGTATATATATTTTATGTTTATAGAAGATAGATAAATAGATAGAAATATAATTTTAAAAACTGAAGCACATTCAACAAGTTATAAATAACTAGGGTTTCTTTTCTTGGTAAAATACTTGGGAATGTTAATATATCAATGCCAGTTGAGAAGTAAAGGCAGTGAGTATATACTATCTTACAGGAGCATAGTATATTACCTCATAGAAAGCAGGGTTCTATTATTTGCTCTGCCACTTACTCATTGTACGTTCTTAAACAAATCACTTAGACTCACTGATTTTCAGTTTATTCCTCTTTAAAAAGAAAAAAATAATGGCATGGATATATAGGGCTGTTCTCAATAGTAAATGAGAACACAGTTCAAATACAGCCATTAACACAATTCTTCACATATTGTTAGCATTCAATTGCTGTTGGGTATTATTATTATTACTGTCATTGGAATGTTCTAGTAAAAGCGAAATAGTGGTTGTTAGTTTTATAGGGTAGCAAGTTTATGGAAAGTTATTCTTTTAAAAAATATGACATAGTAGCACCAAGCAAGCTAGTGAAAAAAAGCAGAGAAGCCCAAAGAGATGGTTAGTGTTGCAAAATGGAGAGATTTTCAATGTGACAAATTATGCAAAGGGTGATGGAGGAAAAAAAATGAATATGTAAGGCAGGTGAGGAGGAAGAATATTTCCCATTTTGATAGGAAGAAGGTGATAATTGTTGAAAAACCAAAACAAATACTTCTAGCAAAAATAAGTGACATGATATCTAGAGAAAGTTCAGGAGTCCAAAACTGAGGACTCGGGTAACAGTTAATTAGGAAGCAAGCATCTATGGAGAGGTAAGGCGGCGAACCTGTGATGTGGATCTTGGGTGGTGAGATGGAATAAAGATGGCCGTTAAGTTATCACTCGCACTCTGAGAGGTGGATTTGAGTTTATTTTCCATCTCTTGAATTCAGGCTACCAATAGTGACTACCACTAGAACACATCAGAAGTGGCATTGAGACAATTCCATACCAAGGTTTTAAAATGATAAGAAATGTCTGCTTTTTGCTTCTTGGAATACTCACTCTTAGAATCTCCTTATCGGTGGAGCCATTTGTCATATTGTCAGAAAGCACAAGCAGCTATGTGGAGAAATCTACTTGGAGGAGAATCAAGGCCCCAGTCAACAACCTTCAGTTTAGCTTTCATCTGACAACCAAATTGTCAGAAGAGTGTAAGTCATCTTGGAAATGAAGGTAAAGAATATTCTAGTTCTACCTGAACTGTTCAGCTTATGATACATAAAGTAAATGTAGGTTGTCCCTGCCAAGCCCTGCTCCAATTGCAAAACTTCAAAATCCTATGATTGATTTTGTTTGTTTTAACTTACTATGTTTAAAGTGCAAATATAGATAACTGAAACAAGTAGCAAGAGAAAGTTTGAAAGAGTCTAATATATAGTGTATAGTGACTGATTATATACTTATAAAATATACATATTTAAATATATATATTCCCCTGATATTAAAGAAAAACAAAACAAACAAACAAGAAAAACAAAAACAGAGAATCTGGTAAGAAATGGAGGCAGTGATACATCACTTATATACCACTATCAACGTGGTTATTTTATCTGGGAAACGAAAATATCCAAGACTAAAGGAGAGATCAATAAAAGCTAAATTAAAGGGATTCTGAGGAGATTGAACATTTAGAGAAAAAATAACTAACTTGCACAAATCAGTTTGTTTACCTACACCTTCTGTTCACACATAAGGAACATAAATTATGATTTATGAGAGACAGAAGGTTACTTTACATATCTACAGAAGGCTTCCCTGGAATCAAACTGGTCTTATGGTAAAATTAGGTGGCAAGTGCCCTGAAGCATTATCACATAAGTTGGGGCCAGACCCATACAATCACATGTTCTTACAATCGTTTAACTAATAATTGAATGTAATGTTGAGAGAGAACATCTTTCTTCACTCACCAGTGCACTTGGACATTTAAGATGACAGCATTATATTTTCCTTTCTATGAAAGTTTCTTTAAGTGAAAAGCAAATTCTATAAAAACACATACTTTAAATGCTGCCTTATTTAGAGGGATATATCTAAATACTCAAAATAACTTATTTAAAATTTTAATTTACAGTATTGAGTTTAATATTATATATACATATATTACATACACATAATAGCATTCATATATGTATATGAATACATATATACTTACATATGCTTATTCATACACATATATACACAAACACACTAACATATAGGTTAGGAAATATATCACTGAGGAAGGGATTTAAATGTAGTTGTAAAAAAGAGAAAAAAATATCTTGGAGTGTCCTGGTTTGATGTACAGAGTTAGATTTTTGCCTGGTAAGCAGTTGGAAAAAAGTCTCCTTAGTGAAGAAACTTTCTTATTTTTCTTTCTGATCATATAATATGTGCTAATTTTAAGAAATGTAAAATAAGTTAAAGTTTATTCTATATTTTAATTTTTGTACTTTTTGTCTTTAAAAATTTTTAAACTTATTTTAAGTTGCTTTATGTTCATCATGATAGAAGGGCTTATAATATTTTGGGGGTCAAAACTTAAGATATATTCAGATAAATGGTATCTAAAATACAAGTTTTGTTAACACCAACGTCACTACAAAAGATTTAGAGTACAGTATATAAAGAATGTAAATATATATATATATATATATATATATATATAGCATCTTCTTTATCCATTCAAATTTTGGGGGGCACCTAGGTTGCTTCCATATCTTGGCTATTGTGAATAATGCTGCAATAAACATTGGAGTGCACATATCTTTTCAAATTAATGTTTTTGTTTTCTTCTGATAAATACTCAGTACCATTCAATCCAGCAATTCCACTCTTGGGAATTGATTTTTTATTAGACACATTTTATACCCCTATTTTTGATTTCTAAATTCACATAAGACATGCTTCTTCTTCAGCTCCTCAAGTTACGTAGCTAAATACTAGATTTTCTGATAAACCTGGACTGATGAAATAGCTAATATTATATGAGTACATATTAGCTTAGTAAACCTCTATATGCATACTGTTAATACAGAACTACTTAAATAATGTGAATTACAACACTTCAGTCTATGTGAAATAGTAAAAACAGGTAATGGAATCAAGATACTTAATATCTTTTTCCTGATTCTACAAATAACTGCTTATGTAACCATGAATAAAATTACTAATTTTCTGGATAATATTTTTTTAACGTTGAAAAGAGAGGGAAAGGAAAAACTTGTAATTTTCAAATATCTTAAGGATGTAGGTATTTAAACCCAATACTGTGTAGAAATTCAAATTTTAAACAAATAAAAACAGAAGTATTTTAGCTCAAGACTCTTACTTTTGTTGCAAATGACAATAATTATCCTAGCTAATGTCAGCAGAAAAGAAAATTATTGAAAGCATATAATGTAGCCAGTAGAATTTATAGGAAGACAGGAGAAACAAGTTTAACAAAAGGCACAATTCTAGGAATGCCAGAGAGCTGAAAATACAGCCAAGGTCAAAGCTAAGGAACAAATTTGTTGAAATACCTCCACTGGCGTCACTGCCACTGGACATTTGACATCACTACTGCTTGATACTCTCAGATGACACCACTAACTATGCATGCTTTTAAAGCTGTGAATAATTTCTCAATTCTCCTTGTGGCTTTGCCTTGCTTCCATAAGCCTCAAGGATTTTAGATAGTAATGCAGAGCCTACATATGTATAAAAATCACTGCCCACTGGGTTGTTGTTGCGCATATATAGAGAAAAAGAAATGGCATTTTTTTGCCCAGGAGGTATGACTCTGCCAACAAATCTCATCCAGTGAGGCACTTACTTCAAAATGGAGTGGTGCTGTAATATTTCATAACAGATATAACAAACGTTCTCCACTACATACCTAGGGATTTGAAATTTAATAAAATAACACTTCCCATTTCCATCATTCTCTAGTTCATTTATAACATATTTGGTGCTACTTACTAAGCTGATTTTTCATATAAACAATGTACCCAAACCTAGATTTTGGAAAACTATATTCTATAATATTCTCTTGCTTTTGGGAAAATCAAGCTTAGTTTTGTTTCTTGAATGTGATTTTTAAAAAATAAATGGGCCATTTACATACATCTTAGGTAAGTATTGCAAATGTATCTTCTAGGTTTCTACAGACATGTTCAGGTTTGGAGAGGTCTTTTTAGATACAATCTGTGAAAAAATAAATTGATAAGCTAGACTTCAATAAAATTGAAAACTTCTACTCTGTGGAAGACACTTTCCAAAGAATGAAAAGAAAAGCCACAAATTAAGAAGGGATGTTTGCAAAAAATAAATCTGATAAAAGATTTTATCTAAAATGTACAAACACTTAAACCTCAATAATGAGCAAACAACTTGATTAAAAACTGGGCCAAAGACCTTAATAGTCACCTCACCAAAGAAGACGTATAGATGGTAAATAAGCATATGCAAAGATGCTCTACATCATATGTTGTCAGGGAAATACAAATTAAAACAACAATGAGATAACACTACACACGTACTAGAATGACCAAAATCAAGAATATTGATACCACCAAAACCTGACATTAATGTAGAGCATCAGGAACTCTCATTCATTGCTGGTGAATGCAAAATGGCGTAGCCACCATGGACGATAGTTTGGAAGTTTCTTGCAAAACTAAACATATCCTTGCCATAAGAGCCAGTAATCATACTCCTTGGTATCTACACAGAGGACTTGAGAACTTATGTCCACACAAAACCGTGCACACAGATGTTTCTAGCAGCTTTATTCATAGTTGCCAAATCTTTGAAGCAATCAAGATGTTCCTCAGTAGGTGAATGGAAAAATAAAATGGTACATACAGACAAGGGAATATTATTCATCACTGGAAAAGAAAAGCGCTACCAAGCCTTCAAAAGACATGGAAGAACATTAATTGCATATGACTAAGTGAAAGAAGCCAATCTAGAAAATCTACATACTGTATGATTCCAACTATATGACATTTTGGAAAAGGCAAAACGATGGTGACAGGAAAAAAAAATCAGTAGTTGCCAAAGATTGGGATGGGAAGGAAGTAAGAAGAGGTGGAAGACAAAGTTTGTTTTTTATTTTTTGTGCGGTACGCGGGCCTCTCACTGCTGTGGCCTTTCCTGTTGCGGAGCACAGGCTCCGGACGCGCAGGCTCAACGGCCATGGCTCACGGGCCTAGCCGCTCCGCGGCTTCCCGGATCGGGGCACGAACCCGTGTCCCCTGCATCGGCAGGCAGACTCTCAACCACTGCGCCACCAGGGAAGCCACGACAGAGGTTTTTTAGGGCAGTGAAATTACTCTGTATAATACTATAATAATGAACACATGTCATTATACATAGAATTATTTCTATAGACACAAGAGATTGAATATTCGGAAAGAGAAATAGGCATTGTGTCAGAGAAAATAACAACCAGAGATAAGAATGCCAGGTGGTCAATAAGAAAAAAATGACCACTGGATTTTTATGGAGGAAAAGCAGGGGATAAAAGAAATGATATTCATTCATTCATTCATACATATCATTTATTCATTCCATAAATATTTATTGAGTGCTTACTATGTTTTAGGCATGCTGTTGTCAGTAAACAGAGGAAACTAAAGTCTTTCTCATCATGGAGCTTTCATTAGAGGAGCGAGTAGACAATAATATACTGCATGAATCATCAAATTCTTTAAAATGTGGTAACTGTGGAGAAAGGTAATCAGCACATTAGAAAGGAAGAACCAAGAGATAGGGGAGGATGTTGTCAGTACGAACTGCAGTGAAACAACAAAGATTTCAGGGAGGTAAGAGGATGAACTATGAATATATCTAGGAAAATAATAGTTTTGATTACATGATGTACTTGAAGAGCATCAAGAGGTCCAGTATTCCTAAAATGGAGTGAACAGAGAATAGTAGAAAATGATATCAGAGGAGTAAGGGCTCTGTGTCTGGTGGGGAAGACCATGTGACCCCTGATAAAGCATTATCTGTAGTCACAGGCTTCCCTTGAGTCCAGAGATGAGAGGCCATTGGAGGGCGTTGTATTTCACAGGATGACACTGGTTGTTTTGTTGATAATAGACTGTAAATAAGCAGAATTGGAAGTAGAGCGATATTGCAATAATCTTGGCAAGTGGTTATGGCGACTTGAACCAGGGAAGTGGCAGTGCAATTTTTGAGCATAGACCATGCCAGGCAGTACCCTAGGAATACTCACAGATATTTTATTTAATTGTTAATATAAATCTGGCAAGTAAGTGTTATTTCTCTTCCGTCGTGAGAATAATGTAACAAGACAATGTAAAGCTTATTCAAAATCATAGAGTTAGTGCTTAGCAAACCTTAGTATAAATACAGCTCTATTGGACTAGAAAGTCCATGCTCAATCATGAGAAAATTAAAGGTTGGCTGACCAACAGAAACATCCATAATTTTCATTCAAAATCTGTGGTTGTGGCCAAATGGAGCATCTTATTATTAGGCTTGTTGCTGCATATCTGTATCTTAAGATGACAACGCATGGTTACTTTCATAACGAGAATTCTGATGTATGCTTTGCTATTTCAGAAATATATTAGTGTTCTCAAATTCATAAAGAATCTAGGGCTGTAGCAGTATCATGGTGGGGAGAAATTTAGACACATGCACATCTTTTCTATCTTTACCTTGTAGAAGTTGAAAACATCATGTTATAAGTAAAATTAGATGACACTATTACATTTCAGAGATATACATATTTGACTTAAGTATATAAATTATAATAGAATACATGAAGCTATAAACTATACCCAATTTATGGAGGTCTCTGAAATTCTGACTCAGTCATCAATGACACTAATTGAGTGACCCTGACATACCAGGCTCTGAAGTTGCAAACACAGGTAAGTACACATAGGTTTTAGTAAAGAAGAGCACATATTTCTCATGGTTCTTCATAAAGTCTTAGCCCTCATATACAAAGGAGAAGATAAGCTTTGTGAAAAAAATTAAGTTTTTATTTTCACACTGTAGGTATTTAATACTTGCTACATTTGCATTCACTGCTGATATGGCTATGTGAATCAATTACTTCCATATGAACTTAAAGGAGAGTCTGTATAACTTGACAATGTGAATCTTTTACAATGTATAACCTGACAATGTGAATCTTTCACAATACTGAAAATCTGGAAATAATTACAATAAAAATGTATCCATTCATATCAGATCTACTTATAACAGATGATTAGAAAACTAATAAGCCATTTTATCACACTTCATAATTACACTTGGACTTTCATGCTGAGTACTTCTGATCTGAACAAATATTAAATCCAACACTTATTTTTTCCCATATAAATAGCACTATGTTTCTTACCTTATTCTTCAATACATAATGCCAGGGCAAACCAAAATAACAAATTGAAATGAGCCAAAACAAGTGGTGATTAAAGAGAGATGTCATCATCTTGGCATTATGAGATGTCCCCATTGTCTCTCCCCTTCAATCTACAACTAGTAAAACATCCATAATTCAACAAAGTTTTCTTGGTTGAACACAACAGGACACTGGAGAGATCCATACATCTATACATCTGAAGGTGGTGTATGGAACACACAAAGAAGCCAGAACTGGGAAATAAACCCACACATATATGGGGAACTAATTTACAATGAAGGAACCAAGACATACAATGGAGAAAGTATAATGTCTTCAATAAATGGTGTTGGGAAAACTGGGCAACCACATGCAAAAGAATGTGTTACACCAGTATCTTACACCATACACAAAAATTAACTCAAAATGGATTAAAGACTTGAGGGTAAGATCAGAGCCATAAAACTCCTAGAAGAACACATAGGCAGTACACTCTTTGACATTAGTCTTAGCAATATCTTTTTCATTATGTCTCCTCAGGCAATGGAAACAAAAGAAAATTTAAACAAATGAATAAATGGGACTACATAAAAATAAAAAGCTTCTGCCCAGCAAAGGAAGCAATCAGCAAAATGAAAAGACAACCGACTGAATGGGAGAAGATACTTGCCAATCATATGTCCCATAGGGGTTAATATCCAAAATATATAAAGAACTCATATATGATTCAAAAACAAAATAAAAAAGCATACAACCTGATTAAAAAATGGGCAGAGGATCTGAACAGACATAGATCTAAACTGGCTCTAATTTATGTATTGTTATCACATCCTGTTTCCACATAATAGTGTAACAGGTATCTCTTCAAAACCCACATATTCTAACTTCTGAAGTATTGGGTTTTAACATTCCCTGTAGAATTCCTGTGTATGTTTGTGGGAAGAGATTGTTTGTCAATCATATTTATAAAGTACGTAATGCTGCTCTAGTTTATGGGAGACAAGAAAATTATATCTATTAATGCATGAATAATTAAATTAATTAATGTAAAGGCCAAAAAAATGGGCAGCTCCAGGAAGAAAAACAAAACTGTTTCTTCCTCCTTAAATATTTCCTGCCACTTCTTTTTAATTTCAAACTCATTTAGACACAAGACTGAAGTTGCTTAGGTGCAAGCAACAGATAGTCAAAGGAACATTACACTTGGATGAGGATGCACCAGTAGTGGGCAAAGGAAAGAATAACTGATTCACAGTCATGAGAGGTTAGCACATTATAAAACATAGGAAGTCATTCCTCAGACAAATCAGGAGAGTGATACCTGATAAGAAATCCCTCTCTCTTCCTCAAGCAATCATGTATGACAGGAAGAGATGATCAAATATTGAAAATTTAAGATTTCTTTGTATTTTAATATCCAAACATAGTCTGAAGATTTCTATTACTTTGTGTTAAAATAAGTATTAAATATGTCTTGGTCTCTTCAGAATACTATATTTTTATGACCAGATTTAATGAAGGACCCTGCTATTCTTGGCATGATAGTAACAAACAGTTTCAGAAAACAGTTTCAGGAAACCGAAACAGCTTTGTACCAGAGTTTTATTGATAAAAAGAGAAGAAGAGAGAGAGAGATGTGAGAGAGAGAGAGAGAGAGAGAGAGAGAGAGAGGGAAACTACTTTCAGTTCAGGATTATCATAAATATTTTAGCAAGTTTTATGTTGATTAAATAAAGTAGCAAAAGTATTTCCAACCCCTTTTTCCTTTTCTCCTCCCTTACTGAGAGTGAGCTTCATTTCTAGCACTCACTGGTGCCCAGAGCCTCATTTTGCCCTAGCATGACCAAGACACTAGTCCAACTTCTCTAAAGCACACTGCACAATGCTCTCTCCACTCATGTACTAATCTTCTAGGAGCATGGCCTTCATCTAGCTTTGATTCTAAAATAGCTCTGATAATAAGCTCAACACATTGTCTTCTTATTTGTTAATTGTTTAATGTATGAACTTCCAAAATTCAGTACTTGTCAGCACAGTCAGTACCTGTATATTGATAGAGAATCTAATATTTATCCAATGGTAACAGAAAATTTAAAATGGTGGAATTAGTTCCTTAATTTTCTAGTTTTGCAGAAGGGCAAATATTTTGTGTAGTTTGCTTCTTTGTTAACTTTCAAGGCCCTTTATGCAGGTAGCTGACTGTCACGTAAGCCCAAACCACCCTCTTAATGCAGGACAGCGTGTTGTGTTTCATCCTGTTGAAAAATTTTGTTATCTCTTCACTGGAATAAAGTATAAACACACCTACAGTGGCTTGCCATTACCTTTTGGCTAGTGCTGTAATACCTAATTATGTTACATAAGTACACTTGCTTATTTTATAAGCACAAAAAAATGAACAAGTCCTTGCTCTAATGTTTTCTAAAAAAGAAGCAAATGTGCTGAAAAAAAGCAATTGAAAGTTCACTTTAATAAAAATATCTTCATAGAGTCAAGGGTTTTAATGGAACATTCAACCTGTTCTGATAAACAAATGTTGTCAAATCAAGTATGTAATTTAATAGGAATATGATAGCAAAGACCAACTGCCAAATAATTCTTAAGGGGAAAGTTTCTTGACATTTAAGAAAATGCAGTTTTTGGAAGTCACTTGTCATGTAGTCACATATTCATTTTTAAGGTAATCACTAGTAAATTATAGTGACCCTGCATCTCATTAGACACTGCTCTTTTCCATAATTAATCACAACTTCTTTTGATATGTATGGAGCTAGACTCTTTATGTATGCAATCCCTGAATGTATAATTCCAGAAAGGAACAGTCAAGAGATAGAAGTGTATTCTGATATAAACATTTTTAAAAGATTCATTTACTGCAAATATACCACATAAGTGACAAAGGCATTATGGAAATAATACATTTTCCATAAATTAGGTTTAATAGCTGTGTGAATCTGTATATTTGACTGTCTATAAGAGACATGATTGCTAAATCAGGTGGCCTATGTCCTAAAGCACTTGAAATGTAAGAAAGATACTATTTTCAGAAATAATGGTTACCTACTTTTATTTTATTTATCTTTTGTATAAAATAGTAGAGTTGGGCATAGTAAAGAAGAGAAAAACAATGGGACTTGTTAAAAATTATACTTGAAGATACTGTATAAATGAATAAACAAAGTGTGAGGCTGTATATATGTATGAAATGTATTTATACAAAGTCATATAAGCTCTGCTGGAAAATTTAAAACTCAGTGTAACTTCCAATATAAGTGATTTTTATTAAAATTTATTCCTGACTTTTTTTTTCTAATTCAGGACATAACAAAACTTCCTACTAAAGTGAAGGTAAATCATAAGTTTATTGTTCAGAGACATTCAGTTCCTCTTTTCTCTGCTGACACCACCAATATGAATAATGACAAGATCAGTGATGAGGGAGTTTTTGTGATGCAAATCTCTCCACAGGGACAGGACTATAGTCATCATGAGTTTATTTCACAATTCAGCTTCTTTCTCTAGCAAGCCACTATAATGAGATCAACTGTGCCCTTTCTCTAGACTGGAAATTGAAATTCCAGTGGATCACAGCAGGACTGATTTGGGTCCTTCAGCCATCATGGTTGTCAATGCCTAAGGACTTCAGTTCCACGCAGAGATTTGCATCTCTTATTATAGTGGTCAAAATGAGCAGGATGATTCCACTGTAGTTTTGTTCATCTTAAGAACGTAGAAAATCTGTCAGTTTGTGTTTGTAGCAGAAAACATAGGTCACATTTAAATACAGCTATGTCTACTTCATAATAATTTATTAGCTTTTTACACTAACATAATTATTTCTTTGATTAAGTTAACTTGCCTTACCGTCCCCAGACCTGCTCACTCCTCCTTAATTTTCCCATTAGAGCTAATCACTTCACATTATTTCATAATTACTAATAAAGAATAGTTTTCTTAACTAGATTGTGATCTCTTTGAGGCCTGGGGTATCACAGAGCTTTATGAGTGTCAAGATCTACAGAATGGGCAATGTGCTTAGGATATAACACATGTTCAACAAATCTACTCCCCCCAAAAGAGTAATAATGTATCAAGTGTATCATAATGCAGCTTGTTAAAAGCCATTTGCTAAAAATGGCTTTTCCATGTATTACTTTCTGTGACTAATAAATACCAGAAGAATTAAATCTTGTAGTCTTTGCCAATGTCTATAAATTGTTACCAAACTGAAAGTGGGTCCACTCATCCACCGCATAGCAAAGCCAATATACTGACACCAGACTGTGGTAAAAGAAAGTACGGCATTTGTTACAGGGTACCAAGCAAGGAGAATGGGCAGCTAATGCTCAAAAGACCTGAACTCCCTGATGGATTAAAGGGAAGGTTTTTAAAGGTAACACTTGGGATGAGGGTTGCAGCTTGTGCACTTTCTTCTGATTGGCTGGTGGTGAGGTAACAGAGTGATGTTTGGATCATATTGCACATACAATGAATCATATGTTTAAGTATTCATTTAACTATGTCAAGTCGCTATAAGAGATATTCTTAACTGTGTTTGTCTATGAGTTATACACACACACACACACACACACACACACACACAGATAGAAAAAAAGGCTTTACTGGTATCATTAGGCATGGTTTACACATGATAATTTTGCATGAAATTTTGGAAGTTATCTGATTACTGTGGTCACCACTTAGAGAACTATAATATTTGATTATGAAGCATGTTGCAGAATTTACTTCAGATACTGAATTTATCAATTGGCTATGGCCTATATTGCTTTTGATTTTCTTTTCTCCTACTTAATTTTTCTTTTCCATATTAAAAATTTTTTTTCCAAATGTTCACTTTTATTTTTACTGATTAACTAGCATTCTATTCTATTTGAAGGCTCCGCTTCCACCGCACCAAACCTCTCTCTATTCCATATGCCTTATTTCTTTATTTTGTTCTGCAACAATAATTCTCCAGTAAACACACTATTCTCAGAAACAAGACTACATCATCAGGGTTGCTAGTGACAAACAGAAAACAAATGAACATAAGCAAGCTTAAGCTCGATTAGATCCACAGGGAGAAATCAATGACATGGAAAAAAACAAAGTTATAGAGGAATGAGGTTGTATCTTCCAACTTGTACACAAAGGAGAATAAAAAGAAAGAAAACACTGGATTACACAACTGAGCTGATGCCAACACATGAAAAGTAAAGTGCAAAATGAAAGCAATTAACTGGATAATTGGAGCAAAACCAAACAATTTTCCCTCAATTAAATTGTTACTTCACTTGAAAGTAATTCTGGATTTGGATTACTCTGAATGATTTGATAAAATTATTCATTAGTCTGTTACAGGAGTGGGAAGGGTACTTTATTGTCTCCAAGGGCCTCTCCAGAAATGAAATGACAGATTTTTTTCAAATAGAGGAAGCAACAGGTGGGAAACCTTATCTATTGATGACCATATGGTTGTCATCTTTGTTACTTTATCCTTGGCCTATTTGTCAATATCTGTCACTGTGTATTCTACTTCTAGCAGTTTATCTTCTGCCTTTGCTATATTAACCAGTTGGGAAATCTGGAGATCTGGATATTCTCAGCAGAGTTCTACAAAATTAAGTTCATGGTTCTTTGTTATTTGACTTCTGTTTTTTTCCAACATATCTAGCCATAAATAATAATGAGGCACAACATTTATTGATTTCCTCCTCTGGACTAGATGCAATAAGCACTGCTGTAATCCATACAGAAATAATCAAGATGATAATTATTATTGTAATTTTGCAGACAGAGAAATGGAGGCTCCAATAACTCAAATAACTTACCTGAGGTCAGAAAATCAGGCAGAGGCCAAGTTGGAATTAATTTCTAGCTTAGTCTGACCTTAAAGAACATGGTATTTCTACTGATTATTATTATTATCTTTTTTTTTTTTTGAGGTATGCGGGCCTCTCACTGTTGTGGCCTCTCCCGTTGCAGAGCACAGGCTCCAGACGCGCAGGCTCAGTGGCCATGGCTCACGGGGCCCAGCCGCTCTGCAGCATGTGGGATCTTCCTGGACCGGGGCATGAACCCGTGTCCCCTGCATTGGCAGGTGGACTCTTAACCACTGCGCCACAAGGGAAGCCCTGATGTTATTTTTATATTAGTTCTAGGACATCATTAAAAAATCTCACTTCATCCTGTTTCTCATAAGAGCAGGTATAGACAGTTGAAACATTCATTTATTTTTAGGATCAATGGCCTTCAAACATTTTTAGCATGCTTGCATGAAAAATAAAAGGAGCACATTCCTCAATACATTTTTATTTTTCTCCATGCAGGAGCCAGATAGATCATTTAAAAAAGGTAAATCAGTGTGTCATTACCTTACCTGCTCAGAAGCTTCCAGTGACCTATCACACATTGACTAATGACCAAAATCCCAGCCATGTCAGAAAACCTATCATGATCTGGCTCTTCTCCATCCGGCTTGCCCCTCCTCCCACCTCCAATACCACACCACCCCAGTATGTTCTGGCATTTTTATTTTCCTCAGACGTGCCATGACTTTTCATGTCATAAGACCTCTTTTCATGGGTCACCTCTTTACTTCCTTTTGGCCCTGCTAAAATATTACATTTGGTCCTCCCAGATAGCATCTTTCTCAATATACCTCCATCACGTTCTATCCACTTTTTCTACCTTATTAGTTTTCATTGAGTTTATCACTATCTGATATTAAATTATATATTCAATTGTTTGCTTTCCTATTTTATGAAAACTTTACATAAAGCAGCTCTTTTATATAGTGGGTCTTTGATTGTCTCTTTTATCATTGGCTCCACAGAAGCTAAAGTGTGCCTGGCATATAATAATTGTTCATAAATACTAACTCTCTTTCCTTATATTAAGTATTAATATAACAATACTTATTTCTCACATTTTTAGATAAAAGTACTAGAAATTCTAATATTATTTGAATACTCCCTATTGGATTATCCTGCGTTTCTGTGGGAAAGGAACACTTTATTTTAGAGAACACTAATTTGTATTATTGAAATACTGTAAACTAGTAATTATGTCCTCTTTTCATTCAAGTTGGAAACAATTGACAAATAAACTTAAATCAGCAGATGAAAATTCAACCATTTTTTTTCCCTAGAAAAACTATACAGACAAGCCTGACTTGGGTAAGGCCAAATAGCCTGCTAAGATTGCACCCTAGAAATAGACAGACTTATCCAGTCAGACACAAGCTGAAGTGAACAACAGAGGCTTCCCTAACAAGAAATGTGTATAAAAGTTAGGAGATGGAAGACAGAAGCATAGGCAATTAACCTATACAGGTAAGCTAATACCTAAGGTAAAGGAAAAAGGCAAGCCAGACACACCCAGAATTTACTCCAAAACTTAGCAATCAAGCAGACAAGCCACTTTTTCCTGCAGAGAAGTCAGTGATGAGATGGAAATAGTCTAGTAGTGTAACTGTGGTGGAACTTCTTCCACGTGGAAACCTAAGGCCAAGGAAAATAAATTCTTCCATTATATTACACTAAGTTGTGTTTCCTTAATCTTTTTAACTCAAGTATCAGGCTTCTGCTTAACCAAAGTTGTGGATGCTGCTCCCAGGGAAGGAGCTGCGTGTTTTCTCAGGACAGTGCACATGCATGATTAACAGCTGCCCTATGCTGATACTTCTAGAAATGTGTCAGTGCCAATTTGTGCTCCAAACAAGCCACTAAAATTTGATCTGAAAATTCATTGGCTTTTATTATTCCTTACTCTAAATCAAAGCTTGTTATATCTCCCCAACATAGATCCTCCAAGACTATGCAATTAGATTGAATGAGAGTATAGATATACTCTGATAATATTAGGAATCCAAGATTCCAATATAAATCAACCTCAATATCAGGTTTCTAGGGAGAAATTTAAAATTACAGTCTGTATTAGTCTGCTAGTCTGCCACAACAGAATATCACAAAATGGGTGGCTTAAACAACAGAAATTTATTTCTAGTTCTGCAAGCTGGAAGTCCAAGATCAAAGTGCCTTCAGATCTGATTTCTCCTGAGGTCTCTCTGCTTGGATTATAGATGAATGCCCTTTTATTATGTCCTAATGTTACTGAACCTGGCCTTGGGTCCACTTGTCCACACACAGTAAAGTCAATCTACTGACACCGGGTTGTGGTGAAGGAAAGTACAGTGTTTACTGCAGGGCTCTGAGCAAGAATAACGGGCAGCTAATGCTCGAAAGACCCAAACTCTCCGAGGGCTTTCAGGGGAGGTATTTAAAGGCAATGTGAGGGAGGGGGCTGCAGGGTGTGTGATCAGCTCATGCACAATTCTCAGATTGGTAGGCATCAAGGTGAAGCTTTAAGCATCGCCAATCTTTTGGTTTCAACCGGCCTGGGGTCTACATGGTTGAGGTCAACAGTTTTCATCTGAAGGTGATCTGCTTCCTGTAAAACAAAACCAACTTATAAATGTGTGTCAGACCTTTATATCTTTCAGGGAACTAGAAGCTCAGTGATTCTGCTACATTGCTGGTTTATGGTCTAAATAGTTACCAGTTTCCCTGCCCAACAGCTAGTCTTCATTTCCACATCTCCTCATTTCCTTATCATTAACACTTGAGCCACCCTTTTGAGACTCCTCCTCAGGGGAGGCTTGGGAGACTAAAGCAAAAGTCTTTTACTTCAAAATACAGGGTTATTGTGATTTGTATACATTTCACTAACATGACCTTTTCTCTGTACAGGCCTATCCCTGAAGTATCTTCTTCTTCTTATAAAGATATCAGTCATATTGAATTAGGACCTGACTCTTATGACCTAATTTAACTTTTATTACCTCTTTAAAAGTCCCATCTCCAACTACAATCATTTTGGGGGGTTAGGGCTTCAATATGTGAATTTTGAGGGGAACACAATTCAGTCTATAACGAAGCCCCCAAATTAAGATACTTTATAAGTAAAAAGACCAGAATTTTACATTAAATTTTAAAAGGTTAAAGAAGAAAAAAATTCCCAATTTCATATACTCCATTGTGGCAGGGGGCATTATGAGTTTCTGGATGAAATCAGGATCTTCCAGGAATTACCATCTGAGTTGTCTCTCACAGGAAACTTTATACTTGGTTCAGGATTTCAGAAGTTGTATTTGTTCATTACCAGGATGTAAAAAGCCAAAAACTTAATAGAAAAAAATCTCATTACCCCAAACTTGTCCCAAATCTACCATATTTTGAATATAAGTGAAACATCAGCCTTGGAAAAATTTATCTAAGACAAACTGTTGTACCTAGAAACTGACACTTAGTGTTTCCATAGCAAAAGTTCAATAGATACTGAGGAAGTAGAATAAGTTGTTGGAGAAATCTTTGATTTAAGCTTTTCTAAAATGTCATTCTATTCCTGAAAAAAGAAAGAAACTTACTAAAAAAGAGATTAAATTCTGTCCAACATGTACCCTGTAGTGGCTTGAGGATGGGCAGAGAGGAAGTAGCCTGTGTCAATCATCTCTATATACCTTGTACTTCCTCTAATGTGGAACTTGATTTAAAGGTTTTATAAGATCCAGGCAAAACGCATGTGGCAAAAGTACACCTTGGGTGGTGATGTGTACTTTATGTTGTAACAGGTCAAGAGGCATGTGTCAGGTTGTTCCACCACTAGTAATGCGAGACCTAATCATTTAGTTAAGGCAAGGATGCTAGTATTAGAATTTAAAAGTAAGGTTTCCTTTGCAATGAGGCATCAAATACTGGTACCACTAGCACATCCTGCCCACCCCCCCACCCAAAAAAAAAGTCCTACTAATTGCTAATTTGCTTACTAATTTGCTTTTTAATTTTTTTACCTCTCTCATTAGTTATAGTGCCCTTGAAATGTCTTATTTGTGTGTTTTTGCTTTATCTTCCCCCTTTTATTCTTAGTTTGATTAGCTAGTAGTATGTTAGTGCTTATTAACTATAAACCAGAAGTGTGATGACTTGAACAATAAACATTTATTATTTCACAATATTTATGATCAGAAATCACCCAAGTATAGGTGTTCCTGGCACGAGGTGTATCACGAGTTTGCAATGAGAGTGTTGGCAAGGTTTTTCCTCTCATCTAAAAGCTTGACTACACAAGGATCTGCTTCCAAGCTTATCATATGGTTGGTGGCAGGATTCAGTTCTTCCCTGGGGGTTGGCTGGTGGTTTTCCTTAGTTTGTTGTCATGTGAGCCTGTCCACAGAACAGCTCACAGTTGGCAGCAGGCTTCCTTCAGAATTGAACCAAGAGATCAAGAAAGACTGTGCCCAAACTGAAGCCACAGTGATGCTCAAACCTAAACTCAGAAAGTGTCATCTTGTCACCTCCTGAATTCATTACAATTGAATTACTAAATCTAGCCTGCACTCAAGACTAGGAGATTATACAAGGCTATGAATGCTAGGAGGTGGGGACCATGGGGGACCATTTGAGATGTTTCTTACCATAAGTGATTTGTCAGTTTATATATTTTTTCTTGAAGTATTGCTTCTTTATTAATTAGTTCTTATATAGTATTTTTGTTTTCTAATGCACAAATCTCTTCTATATAATTTCTTGCTTTCACTTTTCTCTTGTTAGTTTTCCAACCTTTTTAGTTGGATATTTATATTAACACACTTTCACCTTTTATTCCTATGGATATGAGTATTTAAAAATTTGAATTCTGCTTGTTACTTTACTTTATCCCACATATGTTATCTTATATATTCTTATGCATGGTTTTTCATTATCATCACTGCATGAAAAAATGTTTCCAGCAAAACTGCTTTTTTGCACACACTCCACCTTTCTCTGCTCTATTATAGGCTTACAAAAGTGCCTATGGTCTAACATTTTTATTTTATTATTTACTTATTAAGTGAAAGTTGTAGAATTTTTCTCCTTTTCAAGTTATAATTGGGAAATTGGGGTAGAGTAACAATATGTCTCATTTTGTCCTAGACAGTCTTGGTTCATTGCTCTCCCAGTGTAGTTATTCACAGCACCTTCTTTACACTAATAAATGATTTGCATTATATGCAAGAGAATACAATTTTACCAACAATGGATTTTATTTGCCTCCTTGGTGTGTGTGTGTGCGTGTGTGTGTGTGTGTGTGTGTAGAGAGAGAGAGAGAGAGAGAGAGTCCAACTTATCCAGGTACCATTTTCTTATAAAAATATAGAACCCCCAAAATCTTTGGAAAAGTTCAAAATAAGAAAACTTTCAAGAAATCATTTTCTGGATAATATACCTTTTTAAACAGGATTAACTAAAATTAATTTAGACTCTGTCCTGATTGACTATTCTTTATCACTAATGAGTTTTAACATAAGTGATAATATCAATATAAGAGGGTGATTAGGGTCTTCAGATGAGATTCTGAAAGCCTTGGTTTTGAGGAGAACTGATTCTGCCAATATCCTTGTGCCTTTTACAAGTTATTTCAACTCTGAAAATTAGTTTCCTATGGCATAAAAGTGTAATAATGTCATAGGAATTTTGTGAGAGTTAAGTGCCCAATAAATAACAGAAGACTAGTAACTTGTAGTTATCATTACTTTTAACTATTAATAATGTTGAATTAAAATCCTTTTTTGGAACTCTGGGGATTTTGAAATTTGATAGAAAATAAATACTTACAAATGATTTTTCTTCTGTATTACTAGCTAACAGTGTTAAAGAAATTTTAAAGACACAGAAACTACCACATTAAAAGTGTAAACATTATGCGTGAAAAGGCATGATAAAATTCATACTGCATAGAAAAGGGGATAGTTGATTCACATTTTAAAGGTAATGGATTAAAATATTAATACAGTAAAATCTAAATTTTAATTAAGCAAGTAATTGCCCAGTAGGAAAAAAATGGGAAATGATTTAACTAGAGAGCTCACAAAAGCAAAAAGCAAGCAAGACAGAAATTATAGCACATAACAAATAAATACATATAACACAAATCTTAATAATAAAGGTCTGTAAATAGAAACACACTACTGTTTTTTAACTGTAATACTTCTAATATTTAGAGTTAATGATACTAATAATATTTTTCTTTTTAGGATGCAGAAAGTGAACCGACTTATATCCTGGTGACAGTAAAAATAACTACAACTGGTGTGAGAACTATAAATCTTTCAAAAACTTAAATTTTTACTATTCTTGACTTCATAATTTAATATCAGGATTTCACCTTCAAATTATAACCAGAAATTATAATTAAGATGTATGTGTAGGGCTTCCCTGGTGGCACAGTGGTTGGGAGTCTGCCTGCCGATGCAGGGGACACGGGTTCGTGCCCCGGTCCGGGAAGATCCCACATGCCACGGAGCGGGTGGGCCCGTGAGCCATGGCTGCTGAGCCTGCACGTCCGGAGCCTGTGCTCCGCAGCGGGAGAGGCCACAACAGTGAAAGGCCCGCGTACCGCAAAAAAAAAAAAAAAAAAAAAAAAGATATATGTGTAAACAGAAATGTTGATCACAAAGTTATGTAATAATGAAATGGTGAGAACCAAAATTAAGAGGAATATAAAGTAGTATTTTAATAGAGACATGAAATAGAATATAACAGTGCAGTCATTAAAAATCTACCGTTGTAATACAAGTGCTCACAATATGATTGTAAATGAAATAGCATTATGCATAGCTGTATGTAGACAGCGGTCTAAATTTTTAGCAATGTATATGCAAACGTTCATGTGTATTACACTCTCATTCAAAAAAGAAAGATCAAGGGAAATAATATAGTCAAATGGTCATAATTGTTATTCTCTTTGACATTTGTGAAATGATTTTTTTCTCTATGTTTTCCTATATTTCCATTTTTTTCTAAATAAAGTCATGTTACTTTCAGAAATAGCAAAGATTAACAAATAAGTGTATAATGTTTTAAAGAAGAAATTATTTTATGCTGTTTTATCCATTTTTATTATGAATTTGAGTCATTTTGAATTGTAACAACAGGTTGAGAGTGAGCCTATAACTCTATGGGCTTCTCTTCAAAACTCCTTCCAAGATATCAAATAACAGTTTTAGACAAAGACGTAATTCCAAACCAGTAACTCTAGTGTATTTCTACTGCCCTTTTCTCTTTTTCATTCCCACTGAGTTTCCTACAAGAATAGTTCTACTTTACTGTGCATTATTATTCTAATTCACATGTACTCCAATCCTTAATCCTAGTTTTATGTTGTGATGTAGTTTGATGTCCTATTGTTCCCACCCCAAACCATTAAATGTGTCCAGGATCTGGACACATTTAATGGTACTGCCAGAATCTGTAAGTCCAAAACACATTTTTTTTTTCCTCTGTTGCATTTGGATCTGTTGATCACTCTGTCCTTGAACCTTTCTCAACTGTTATCTTCCACAGTGCTAATCTCCTATTTCTCCTCAGATGATTCCTTTGGTTCTCCTTTGTGGATACCCTCTCCTTTGTCTTCTTCTTTTAGCTCATCTTTTACTTGTAGATAAAGGCTCTTGTTGGCAGCATAACCTAGGAAAGCTACCAAATTAAGGTTACAAGATACTAAAATGATTTGCAACTGAAACGGATGGAAAAATTATGAGTAGATAGCTTTCCTGTTCCCAGTTTTTAGGTTTTCTTTGATGGAACAATGAAACTGGGAGAACTAAGTGAGGTAATTCAGACTTATGAATATTTGTTTTTCTTACTCTGACAACAAACATGTCACAGATAATATAATGAATCAGCAGAACCTGAGGATTCTCATGCTTCCAAGATCTCCACAATACCAGCTCAAGTCTCAATCTTCATGACCTCATTTAATGATTGCTACAGACTGAATACCAGATGACTTCATAAGGTGATGCCCTTCCAGAAATTAATGTTTACTCATTTGCATGTAACTTATTCTCATTATAACATCTGCAATATTAGGAGGCAGCTGAGAATTTTGGCTGTCAGTTCTCTCTTAAAGCTACTAAAATTATATTATTGATATACTTCATTTTTGTTATCAAACAAATAAAACCCTTACAACTTACAAAAATCATATCACGTTCATTCCTCTCCTGAATTACCTGTCTTAATATATTCAATTAATTCTAACATTCACATATGATTTGCTTCTTTTTAAAATCGTTTCCTTTCTTGTCAAAAGTGCTCCAACCTTTCTCTTCTTTCTTATTTCTAATTACATAAAAAACTATTCTGCAAAGAAGAAAACAATCTCTGCTTTTCATCAGATTGTTTTCCTTAATTAATAATTTCCATCAGTCACCTAAACATTGTTTTCTTTCCCCTATATTTCTTTTTAGCTTAATTTTCTTGACTTTATATAATCTATTTTAGGTAATATTATACACTCAATATTTTAAGTAACACCAGCATAATAATGACTCCAGTGTTGACCTGTTATATATTCCTCTGAATTGTGGACATTTCTAACTGAACATGTTACAGTGTTGGATGCGAATCAATCAGGTATTCATTCTGTAGGATAATATGATAACTCTTGTTCCCAATAACAGGAAGTAAAACCATTGGATAAAGTAATTGGCAAGATACTGTTTAGAAGTTCTACTTGACTTCCATATCAATCTCTTATTCTAAAATTAAACTACACTACACTTTAATGTGATAAATCCACACTCAGATGTTCACTCAGCAGTTCAGCCCTATGGAAATTCTAACCACCATATGCCACCTGATAAATTATTATGGGTGATCTGCCACTCTTCACTTGGTTATGTAGATACACATTGTATGTCACTGTAGATAGGTAGTTCAGACTCACTAAATAGGAATCATCTATTTTCCTTTTTTTAAAAATGTATTATTCATGCCATGGATAGCATTAACTAATCTCTGACAGGAGTGTTAATAATACACAATGCAGAAAGGAGAGTCTTTTCAACAAGCGATGTTGGGAAGACTGGATAACTGTATGCAAAAGAAAGAATTTGGACACATCTTACACCACACACAAAAATTAATTCCAAATGGATTAAAGATTTGATTGTAAGACCTGAAAATTTTAAAATATGAGAAATAAACATAAAGGCAACATGTGAAAAGCTCACAGCTAATATTGTACTAAACAATGAAAAGTTGAACATAAAAAATGTTCCTCAAAGATCAGGAACAAAGCAAGGATGCCTACTTTCATTATTTTTACTTAAACATAGTAATGGAAGTCCTAACATAGCAATTAGGCAAGAAAAATAAGTAGAACACATCCAGATAGGAAAGGAAGAATTAAAATTTTTTCTGTTTGCACATGACATACAAATGGGCAACAGGTACATGAAAAGATGCTCAACATCACTAATCAACAGGGAAATGCCTATGAAAACCACAGTGAGATATCACATCAACCAATTAGGATGGCTCCTATCAAAATATAGAAAATAACAAGAATTAGCGATGATGTAGATAAATTGGAACACTTGTGTACCATTGGTGAAAATGTAAAATGGTGTGGCTACTGTGAAAAACAGTATGGAGGTTCCCTAAAATATAAAAATAGAATTACCATATGATCCAACCATCTCATTTTTGGGTATATATCCAAAAAAATTGAAAACAAAGTCTCAAAATATATTGCATACATACCCACATTTATTGCAACATTATTCACAGTTGCCAAGTACTAAAAGTAACCTAAATGTCCATTGAAAAATGAATAACTATGGGCTTCCCTGGTGGCGCAGTGGTTGAGAGTCCACCTGCCGATGCAGGGGACATGGGTTCGTGCCCCGGTCCAGGAAGATCCCACATGCCATGCAGCGGCTAGGCCCATGAGCCATGGCCACTGAGCCTACATGTCTGGAGCCTGTGCTTCACAAAAGGAGAGGCCACAACAGTGAGAGGCCCGCATACCACACACACAAAAAAATAATAATAAATAAAAAATGAATAACTAAAGTCAACTAAAGAATAACTAAATGAATAACTAAAGAATATTATATATATATACACACAGAATATTATATATATACAACAGAATATGGTTCAACCTTAAAGAAGAAGGAAGTTCTGTCATATGTTATCACACAGATGAACCTTGAGAACATTATGTTATGTGAAATAAGTCAGTCACAGAAGGACAAATATTGCATGATTCCATTTATATATGAGGTATCTAAAACAGTCAAATGTATAAAATCAAAGAGTGCCAGAGGCTGGAAGAGGGGAAAATGAAAAGTCTTAATCAAAGGATGTAAAATTTTGGTTAAACAAGACAACAATTTCTTAAGAGTACAGATCTTATGTTGTGTTCTTATCAAAAGAAAATAAATTTAAAATAATAAAACAAAGATAATGATATGATAAATATATAGTTTCTGACATTCAACATAAGATTGTACAGCAAGATAGTAAGTTAGAGAGCCAGCCATTACCAATTGAAAAAAATTTTCTCAAATTCTTTTCACTTTAATTTTAATATATTAAAAATCTAGATGATTAACTATTTTCATGGACAGAATTCTATAATGACCCTCAGTGACCATTGTATAATCCTCTTCCTCTTGAGTGCTGTTAGGAATTGTGTATGTAAGCAGATGGATACCAGATGTTACCTCAGAGATCAGTAGATCAAGAAAATGTCACAGAGGATTTAAGAACCTCTTTGCCCAACATCTACAAAGTCATGTAGCCTCACCCAAACAAAGAAACCATCCTTGAGAGGAGTAGGATATGAGGAGAAATATGAAATACTGAGCATTCTTACCTAGAGAGATCTAACATGAATTAAAGTGACTATTTATATTATTTTTTCAGCCTAATGTCAATGGAAGGAACTGTAATAGTATTCTTTCTATATCTAGAAGTTTAGGGCATCTACAATAATTATAGATAAAGAAGCTACACTGTTGCTGCACACCCTAGTCATAGTGTTAATAAATGTTTAATACCAGTATACACACAAATGCACACACACAGACATATACCTTTACTTCAAAATCAAAAATTCTCTATATTCAAATTTAAGTAATTAATTTATGTTTTCACATAAACTAGTACAGTGAAACAGCAGTGAACTAATTCCTTTAAGTTCTAATAACCTTTGTTCTTTAATTTTGGATGACTTTATATTTCATTTATTCTGATAATTTATATTGCAGTAAAAATGTAAACAAAAAGGTAAATATTAAACTCTATTTAGAAGACAATAATCTGAGCAAGCAACTACTTAAAAATAATGATTGCATTACCTGATTATGGGTAGTTGATACACTTTCTATAGTTATAGAGAGGATTGAAAAGTCAATCAAATTATTTGCAATCAGTCTTCAGCATATTTTTAAAGGAACTTCACCAGTGATATTGGCCTGACTGTACTACCCAAAGTGATCTACAGATTCAATGCAATCCCTAACAAACTACCAATGGCATTTTTCACAGAACTACAACAAAAAATTTCACAATTTGCATGGAAACTCAAAAGAACCTGAATAGCCAAAGCAATCTTGAGAAAGAAAAACGTGGCTGGAGGAATCAGCTTCCCACACTTCAGACTATACTACAAACCTACAGTAATCAAGACAATATGGTATTGGCACCAAAACAGAAATATAGATCAATGGAACAGGATAGAAAGCCCAGAGATAAACCCACGCACATATCGTCACCTTATTTTTGATAAAGGAGGCAAGAATATACAATGGAGAAAAGACAGCTTCTTCAATAAGTGGTGCTGGGAAAACTGGACAGCTACATGCAAAAGAATGAAATAGAACACTTCCTAACACCATACAGAAAAATAAACTCAAAGTCATTAAAGACCTAAATCTAAGGCCAGACACTATATAACTCTTAGAGGAAAACAAGTAGAACACTCTATGACATAAATCACAGCAAAATCCTTTTGGACCCACCTCCTAGAGAAATGGGAATAGAAACAAAAATAAACAAATGGGACCTAATGAAACTTAAAAGCTTTTTCACAGCAAAGGAAACCATAAACAAGAAGAAAGACAACCCTCAGAATTGGAAAAATATTTGCAAATGAAGCAACTGACAAAGAATTAGTCTCCAAAATTTATAAGCCGCTCATGCACCTCAATATCCAAAAAACAAACAACCTAATCCAGAAATGGGCAGAAGACCTAACTGACATTTCTCCAAAGAAGATATACAGATTGCCAACAAACACATGAAAGGTTTCTCAACTTCACTAATCATTAGAGAAATGCAAGTCAAAACTACAATGAGGTATCATCTCATACCAGTCAGAGTGGCCATCATCAAAAAATCTGCAAAAATTAATGCTGGAGTGAGTGTAGAGAAAAGGGAACCCTCTTGCACTGTTGGTGGGAATGTAAATGGGTACAGCCACTATGGAGAACAGTATGGAGGTTCCTTAAAAAAATAAAAGTAGAACTACCATATGACCCAGCAATCCCACTACTGAGCATATACCCTGAGAAAACCATAATTCAAAGAGTCATGGGGCTTCCCTGGTGGCGCAGTGGTTGAGAGTCCGCCTGCTGATGCAGAGGACACGGGTTCGTGCCCCAGTCCGGGAAGGTCCCACATGCCGCGGAGCGGCTGGGCCCGTGAGCCATGGCCGCTGAGCCTGCGCGTCCGGAGCCTGTGCTCCGCAACGGGAGAGGCCACAACAGTGAGAGGCCCGCGTACCGCAAAAAAAAAAAAAAAAAAAAAAAAAAAAAAAAGTCATGGACCACGATGTTTATTGCAGCATTATTTACAATAGCCAGGAAATGGAAGCAACCTAAGTGTCCACTGACAGATGAATGGGTAAGAAGATGTGGCACATATATACAATGGAATATTAGTGAGCCATAAAAGAAACGAAAGTGAGTTATTTGTAGTGAGGTGGATGGACCTGGAGTCTGTCATACAGAGTGAATTAAGTCAAAAAGAGAAAAACAAATACCGTATGCTAACACATATATATATAAGGAATCTCAAAAAAAAAATGGCTCTGAAGAACCTAGGAGCAGGGCAGGAATAAAGACGTGGACATAGAGAATCAACTTGACCCAGGGAAGGGGAATGGGAAGCTGAGACCAAGTGAGAGAGTGGCATTGACATATATACACTTCCAAATGTAAAATAGATAGCTAGTGGGAAGCAGCCACACAGGGAGATCAGCTGCGTGCTTTGTGAACACCTAGGGGGTGGGATAGGGAGGGTTGGAGGGAGACACAAGATGGGGGGCATATGGGGATATATGTATATGTATAACTGATTCACTTTGTTATAAAGCAGAAACTAACACACTATTGTAAAGCAGTTATACTCCAATAAAGATGTTAAAAAAAAGTGTAGCCCCTGCTCACTGCAACTAGAGAAACCCCGCACGCAGCAATGAAGACACCACACAGCCAAAAATAAATAAATAAAACAAATACATGAAAAATAAATCAATAAAGGAAAGACATAACTCAAGGCAAAAAAAAAAGTATCATTTAATTTATATTCTAAGAATGATTCAGTGATTCAATCAATACCATTATGTTGAGATATATGTTTTACACAACTATTTCTTAAAAATTATCTTACATCTATGACTTTCTATCCATATTTATTTTATACCCACCTAGTGGATTTCAAAATCCAAATATTTATATAGATAAGAGATATATATCTTTAAAGTTGCAAGTTACATTTTAAAATAAGTTAAATTTCTCCATTCTTCAATATCATTTGGTTTCATCATTCAGTTCCAATGAACAATTTCATACCTAAATTGACATGTGGTTATTTTGTGCGTTCAGACTTCATCTCAACAATATAAATCTAATCTAAAAATACATATATATGTTAAAAATGATAGAGTACAGCAAAATATTTTCCTACCACATAGGTATCTTGATTCATTAATATGATGAATGTATTGGATTAGTGAATGTTTTCCTATTACAGTATACAGTGAAAAAAATCTATAAGAACTAATATACTAAAATTTTTTCAAAAGTTAACTAGATGATTGTGGTATAGATGTGGGTGTTGGAAGGCAGACATATACAAAAGAATTGTAAGTACAATTCATCTATATACCTATGTTAAATGAAAGTAAAGAATAAATAGTATACTAATCAAAAGATGAAACAGAGCTTAAAGAAAGACACAAGAAATATCAACCATAAAGAGGGAAGAAAGTGGGTTGTTTTAGATTATTTCCCCTTCCTCACCACCTATGTCATATTTGATTATCATTTTCTATTCATCTTATCTCCTAAGCCTTTTCACATCAGCCTTCTTTTTTCCATCTATAATTTGCCAATTTTAAGCTGTCTTGACCTTGCCTTTTCCTGTCATGATGAAGTGACAGGGACAGAATTTACCCTCTCAGCTTAAAATTTTAAATACAGACAAAATATATAAAGTAAATATTTTCAGATTTTAGAAAATAGACAAGATAGGGCACCGATAAATGAAAGAAAAGAACAACAATTTGAAACATATGATTTATACAGCTTACTAAATAAATAAAATTTCCAGGCAAAAGCCCAAGGAGGTGAGACTCCAGTAAAGGCTTGATATATTAATTATCTGAAGAAACAGAGTTCAGAGTTTAGGGAAGTCAAGGTGACTAGAATTCACAGGGAAAACCCCAAATAGGACACACACACACACACACACACACACACACACACAAACACAGAAAGCACTGAAGATATACAGTATCCCAAGTATACATGTGAGTGCTCATCAGCACATGTTTATGAGAAAACTAGATCCAGGAAAAGATCATCAGAAATGGTCAGGTAGAATAAAACCTGGAAATTATTCATTCTAAAGGATTATTCATATTCCCATAATTAGAATGGAAATACAACCTAACACACACTTTTTCCACTAGAGTCCATAAAAAAATTATTGCCTCTGTAGTCATGTTAGCCATGTTAGGCCATGTTAGCTCTGGATGAAAAACAGTCTGGACTTTCCTAAGAAAGCTTAAAAGCTAGCCTCAAAAGGTTAAAAATTTCCCCAAGTAACTCAAATACATTCCAGAGCAAAGTCCAGAAATATTTATCTTTATAGGAGCACAAAAAATTCCAGCAACCAATAATGTAAAACTCATGTTTAGCATTTATTTAAAAAAATACCAGGTATGCAAAGAAGCAGAAAAATACAATGAATAATAAGAAGAAATACTAATAAATTGAACCAGATTCCAAAAAGGTACACATGATAGAATTGGTAGAAAAGGACAAGAAATCATACATGGTACATAGAAAATATAATCCATATGTTCAATAAAGTAGTGTGTAAAGAGAAAAATAAAATGTAAAAAGGAGACCTCAAGTGAACTTTGAGGAGAAAATATGACATTTAAAATTAAAAATACACTGAATTGAATTAAGAGAAATTAGATACTATAGAAGAAAAATATTACTTAATTTAAATATATCACAATTAAGAAACTGTAGAAAATGAAATATAAATTTTTAAAAGTCTGGAAAGAATAAACAGAGTATCAGTGAGTTATGAGGCATCAAGTGGCCTAATATAAATGTAACTTAAATATCGGAAAAAGATGTGGGAACATCAGAGAAAATATTTGAAAAAATAATAGCCAATTTTTTCTAAATTTGATACAAATTATAAACTCAATGTTCTAAGAAGTTCAACAAACTTTAAGAACAACGAAGAAGAAAAAAATATCACCAACGGACATTGTAATCATATGGCTTAAAACCAGTGATAAAAGAAAAAGCTTTAAAGCTGTGAGAAAAAAAAAAAAGATATGTACATAGGAATGGAAATAAGAATGAGAGCAGATTTATTGTCAACTATAATTCAAGCCAGAAAAAAGGAGAGACATCTTAAATGTACTGAAAAAATTGTCAACCTGGAATGTTATTTCAGCAAAATACATTCGAAAATGAAGCCAGAGTAAAGACCAGCGACATATAAAAATATGAAAGGATATATCACCAGCATCACTATTATCATCACTAAAAGAAATGTTAAAGTCCTTCAGGCACAAGGAAAATAATGAGAAACTGAAATGTTAATCTACAGAAAGAATAAAAAAATGAAAATGGTTATATGCAGATAAATTAAAATTTTTTTCTTATTTTTAAAATGACTTTGAAGGATAATTGTTCTAAGCAAAATGAATAACAACATGTTGTGGGATTTATAACATATATAGAAGTAAAATATAAGAAAACAGTAGCATGATAGGATGGAAGAAATGGAAGTATATTGCTTTAAGGTTTTGTGTTAAACATAAGGTGGTATAGTTTTATTTGAAGGAAGACTATAATACATTGAAAATATATACTTTAAATTCTAAAACAACCATTAAAAAATAAAACAGTTATAGATAATAAGCCAAAAATGAGATAAAATGGAATTATTAAAATGAACTCAATCCAGAAGAAGACAAAGAGAAAAATGGGAATAAAGTACAGAGGAGACAAAATTATTATTTCTATAATTTAAAACTAACTCTATCAACAATTTCATCAAATATAAATGATCCAAAAACCCCTAATTAAAATTCAGAAATTGTTGGAATGGATAAAAAAAGACCCAAGTATATGATGTCTATAAGAAATCTACTATAATTATGACACAGATCAATAAAAAATAAAATGGTCAGAAAAATTATTTTACACAAACATCAATCATAAGAAAGGTGGAGCATCTAGATTAATACTAAGTTTTTTCTTTTTTCCCTGATTCTTTGTTAGAACATATTAGTCTCAATTCTTCCTGCTTTTTTACCCCTAAAATTCTTTCTGCAAAAGTATTTTAAAATGCATTTTGATCACGTGTAGGATTGCCAAGTAAATTCTGATGAACATGGAAAATATATACACAAATCTGAATTTTCTGACCTATCTTCTGTCCCACCTACACAGCACTAAAATAACCATTACTCTTTCTGCTTTTACCCGTAAAGTTCTAATTCTGTATGTAGTTCTTCCCAACAATATTCTGCCAGCATTGAACACCCAACCTTTCCCGTATTGGCATGGTTGCTAACATCTCAAATTCCTTCTGCTCTATTCTTCACAATCTGATTTTTATAAATTTACTTCCTTTCCATGTCAGTCTTTTAGTTTACATTAGTGCCTTGTTGAATAAATATTTATTGAATAACATAAATCTTCTCCAATATAGGTAGGATACAATTTAAAATTATTAAGTCTCTACAGTAGAAGACAATGACAAGTTTCTAGAAACTTTGCATTTATAGGATGAAATTTCATTCTAAACTAATATAATCAGATTATAACCTGTAAATTTTGAGCTGAAAGGTAAAATATGAGCAGAATTTCAACAGATGAAGACAGGGGAAGAATATCTAAGAAGGAGGAATGGTCCTGCTAAAAGTTTGCCAGGCACACAAATTTTATGTCTTAGTTTTTCTTTCTTATTTATTTTTCCATCATGTGGAAATATGAGTAGGTAACTTGACTGGAAGAGAGAGACTGTGTCATGAAGATATAGGAAACAAGTTTTGGATATGAATTGAGAAAGAGTAAAACTCTAAAGCCAAACATAGAAATGCAGATGTTATTTTAAATTAAATAAAAAATCATAGATTTATTCTGGCAAGGAAGTTATAAAATCACAGAGTTGTTTTCACAATATTAATCAGTAAGTCATAAGAGACAAGTTTCTGGCAATTCTGTCATTAGTCATTTACTTGGGTTAAGTAATCCCTCTTCAGATACCCTATTTTAAAGTACAACATGTTAACTTGAAATAGACTACATGATTTAACAGATTTATTTTTTATTATGAAATTCTAAAAGGAAAGTTAAATTTTTTAAAAAAGGAAACCTTGTCATGCTATATTTTGAAATAAACTTTACTTTTTAGTATAGTTTCAGATTTATAATGAAATTGAGAGTTTCCATATATTCCACAGCCAGTTTCCACTATTAACATTTTACATTACTATGATTCATTTTTTCCAATTAATGAACCAGTATTGACACATAATTATTAACTAAAGTGCAAAGTTTATTGAGAGTTCTTTAATTTCTAACAGCCTTCTCTGTTCCATGATCCCTTCCACAATACCACACTATATTTTGTTGTCATGTCCCCTAGGCTGCTCTTGGGTGTTTTTGGTGACCCTGGTAATACAGGTCAGATATTTATACAGTGACCTTCTATTGGAATTTGTCTGATATTTTTCTCATGTATAGGCCTTGGATTATGGGTTTCAAGGAGGACCAGAGAGATGATTTTTATTGCATTAGTTCAAGGGTACATTATGAACATGACTTATCATTCCTGATGTTGGCTTTAATCAGCAGACTGACCTACAGTTTGTCACAATTCTCCACTGTAAAGCTACTCTCTCCCAGCCCTTCCCATACCATGGTTTTTGCAAAGCAGTCACTCACTAGGTTATAGCCTACACTTAAGAAGTAGAGAATTATACTGTCTCTCCTTAAGAACAGAGTATCCGCATTAGTTATTTGAAATTCTTCTGCATGAAAGATGTATCTATTCATCATCTTTAATTTATTTATTCAATCATTTTTATATCAGCATGGACTCATGATTATTAATTTTATAATTTGGAGTATAATACATTTCTACTTTATTGTCTGGCTTAAATTATTCCAGCTTTGAGTATTGCGAGCTCTTTTCATTCGTTCCTAATCCTTTTGATCCTGTTTGTTTTAAGCACATTTTTACTTCCTGGCAGTATAAAAAATCCAGGTTCATCGTATATATATATATATATATATATATATATATATATATATATATATGTTTAACATCTTTATTAGAGTATAATTGCTTTACAATGGTGTGTTAGCTTCTGCTTTATAACAAAGTAAGTCAGCTAAACATATACATATATCCCCATATCTCTTTCCTCTTGCATCTCCCTCCCTCC
The DNA here is from genome assembly GCF_949774975.1 of Lagenorhynchus albirostris. Taxonomy (NCBI): domain Eukaryota; kingdom Metazoa; phylum Chordata; class Mammalia; order Artiodactyla; family Delphinidae; genus Lagenorhynchus; species Lagenorhynchus albirostris. The sequence continues at coordinate 92,834,173 of NC_083098.1, forward strand.
CACCCTCCCTATCCCACCCCTCTAGGTGGTCACAAATCAGTGAGCTGATCTCCCTGTGCTATGTGGCTTCTTCCCAATAACTCTTGGTTTTACATTTGGTAGTGTATATATATGTCCATGCCACTCTCTCACTTTGTCCCAGCTTACCCTTCCCCTTCCCCACGTCCTCAAGTCCATTCTGTAGGAGGTCTGCATTATTATTCCCGTCCTGCTCCTACTGCTCCTAGGTTCTTCATAACCTTTTTTTTTTTTTTTTAGATTCCATATATATGTATTAACATATGGTATTTGTTTTCTCTTTCTGACTTACTTCCCTCTGTGTGTCAGACTCTAGGTCCATCCACCTCACTACAAATAACTCAATTTTGTTTCTTTTTATGGCTGAGTAATATTCCGTTGTATATATGTGCCACATCTTCTTTATCCATTCATCTGTCGCTAGACACTTAGGTTGCTTCCATGTCCTGGCTATTGTAAATAGAGCTGCAATGAAAATTGTGGTACATGACTCTTTTTGAATTATGTTTTCCTCAACGTATATGCCCAGTAGTGGGATTGCTGGGCCGTATGGTAGTTCTATTTTTAGATTTTAAGGAACCTCCATACTGTTCTCCATAGTGGCTGTATCAATTTACATTCCCACCAACAGTGCAAGAGGGTTCCCTTTTCTCCACACCCTTTCCAGCATTTATTGTTTCTAGATTTTTTGATGATGGCCATTCTGACTGGTGTGAGATGATATCTCATTGTAGTTTTGATTTGCATTTCTCTAATGATTAATGATGTTGAGCATTCTTTCATGTGTTTGTTGCCAATCTGTATATCTTCTTTGGAGAAATGTCTATTTAGGTCTTCTGCCCATTTTTGGATTGGGTTGTTTGTTTTACTGATATTGAGCTGCATGCACTGCTTGTAAATTTTGAAGATTAATCCCTTGTCAGTTGCTTCATTTGCAGATATTTTCTCTCATTCTGAGGGTTGTCTTGTTTATGGTTTCCTTTGCTGTGCAAAAGCTTCTAAGTTTCATTAGGTCCCATTATACCTTGTATATTTCTTAAACCAGTCCTGGTATCAGCCATTATTCTAAAGTGCCCAGGCTTGTTTTTCTAAAGAATGGTGTGAGAAACTAAGATTGGATAATAGGGATGATGATTGCTACTGGGATTCTGTTGGTTCTAAACCCTCTTAGCTGACAGAGAAAAGGCATATATGTGTGAATGCTAAAATATGTATATACACACTCTATACATATTTCTATATATAATTATCTGTGCATAATATTATATAGAACATATTAAATAATTTAAAGAGAGATATTCCCTTTTTTTCTCTGAAAATATTTATGTAAACATGGAAAAATCTATTTCTATAGCTTCTTTTTAAAATCACCTGTTTTGTATGTGGGAAACTTTTAAATCACTTATCCAAATTCTTTAATGATCATAAGATTAATTATGCTTTCTCTCTCTACTTCAGTGAGTTTTAGCAAGTTAAATTTTCCATTTTGCATAAGGATTTTCAATTCACTAGTGTACATATTTCCTTAGCTTCCTCTTGTATTTTTAAACTTCTATGCATTTGAAACTAATGCCTCAGTTTCAAATATTGTTTATCAGTGACCTGCTCATTATTTTTTTTTCTGTATCAATTTTGCCCAAGTATTACAATTGTTTTAGTGCTTTCAAGGAAAGGAGAAAACAACAACAAAAAACCTAACTGGAAACTTTCTTGATTATTTTATATTTTATCTAAATCTGTTCTGATTTTCTTATTGTCTATTTTATTCTATCTTTTTAGGTTGACACTTAACTCAATATTCAATATCTCTTTTCAGTCATGTCTTAATAGCTATAAATTTTGCTTTAAGTAGTATTTATAGCATCATTTTAATATGTAATATTTTAATATAATTTACTTCTAAATTAATTTTTATTTTATTTATTTTCACTGAGGTATAATTGATTTACAATATTATATTAGTTTCAGGTGTACAACATAGTGATTCAAAAATTTTATAGATTATACTCCATTTAAAGGTATTATAAAATATTGTCTATATTCCCTGTGCCTTATAATATATTCTTGTATCTTATTTATTTTATATATAGTACATTATACCTCTTAATCCCCTACCCCTATCTTGTCTATCCCCCTTTTCCTCTCCCCACTGGTAACATTAGTTTGTTCTCTATATCTGTGAATCTGTTTGTTTTGTTACACTCAATCATTTGTTTGGAAACCATCAACAAATTGAAAACACAATCTACTGAATGGGAGAAAATATTTGCAGATGATATGATTGATAAAGGGTTAATATCCAAAATATAAAAACAGCTCATACAATTTAACATCAAAAAAAACAAACAAGCTGATTAAAAAATGGACAGAAGACCTGAATAGACATTTGTCCACAGAAGACATACACATGGCCTATAGGCCCACGAAAAGATGCTCAACATCATTTATCATCAGAGAAATACAAATCAGAACCACAATGAGATATCACCTCATACCTGTCAGAATGGCTATCATCAAAAAGACCAAAAATAACAAATGTTGGTGAGGATGTGGGGAAAAGAGAACACTTGTACATTATTGGTGGGAATGTAAATTGGTGCTGCCATTATTAAAGACAGTATGGGAGTTCCTTAAAAAACTAAAAATAAGGCTTCCCTGGTGGCGCAGTGGTTGAGAGTCTGCCTGCTGATGCAGGGGACGCGGGTTCGTGCCCTGGTCTGGGAAGATACCACATGCCATGGAGAGACTAGGCCCGTGAGCCATGGCTGCTGGGCCTGCGTGTCCGGAGCCTGTGCCCTGCATCGGGAAAGGGCACAACAGTGAGAGGCCTGCGTACCACAAAAAACAACCCCAAAACAACTAAAAATAGAACTTCCATATGATCCAGCAATTCCACTCCTGGGCATATATCTGAAAAAAAACAAAAAGACTAATATGAAAAGATATATGCACCACAATGTTCATAGCAGCATTATGTATAGTGTTATGCATATCAATAGTCAAGACATAGAAGCAACCTAAGTGCCCATCAACAAGTGAATAGATAAAGAAGATGTGATATAATTATATGTGTATGTATATAATGTGTACATATAGATGGATTAATATATAATGTACGTAATAGAATACTGCTCAGACATAAAAAGGAATGAAATTTTGCTATTTGCAACAACATGGATGGACCTGAAGGGTATTATGCTTGGTGAAATAAGTCAGTCGGAGAAAGAAAATACTGTATGCTATCACTTACACATGGAGTCTAAAAAAACAATACATTCTTATTTTAATTCCTGCTTGCATTATTTAAAGTTCTTGAAATTTCTAATGCATTAGTTTAGTCAGTTATCTTTTTATTTGTTTCCAATTAAATCTGTGTGTTCAGAAAATATGGACTAAATTATAATTTGTCCTTTATAAATTCTTGAACATGTTTTTGTCTCAATTTATCAGTTTTTAAAATATTTCCTATAATTGGAATATAATTACTTAAAATAATACGTATATTACAACTGTTTTGAGTAATGTTCCAGATATATCCATTATATCTAATTCATCAATTGTATTGTAGAAATATTTTGTATCCTTGTGAGTTCATGAATGTTTTACTCATCAAAACTGGCAATATTTGCCAATGTTTCCCTACATGAGAGCCAGTTTATTACTTATTACTTATGTTTCTGAAAAATTTTGTCTTATACATTTGAATATGTATTATTGAGTATATACATGTTTAAAAATATTATATTTTCATTAATATTTATTATTGAGTATATACATGTTTAAAAATATTCTATTTTCCTTTTGACTTGATACCTTTATTATTATGAGATTACCTTCTTGGACTCTAATAATTCTTTTTTTTTTAACTTAGAATCTTCCTTGTGTGATTTTTATGTAGACCAGTCTCTTCTTTGTTAGTGTTTACCTGACATATCTTATCCCATTTATTTAACTCTCCTTCTATGATTCTATGTATTTATGTTTCATTTCCAACAGCATATATGTGTTTTTTTTTTATTAATTAACTCTGACAATCTTGTTTTTTGCCTTTTTCATTTAGGTATATTATCATTTGTTTTAATTACTAATATATCTTGATATATTTTTATCATCTTATTTTTGTTCTAACTGATTTTGTGATTGTTTTATTTTATTTGTGTGTTTCCTTTTTTACTTTAGTACCTTCTTTTGGGTTGTCTGTGTTTTTCCTCATTTTTACCTTTACCTTTAATAACTATGCTTTATAAATCACTATAATGATCACACTATGTATTTTCATATGCATATGGAATTTAAACCAGTTAAACCAATCCAAAACTGGTTATTTACAATATTTGTTAGGCAGCAGAACTTGGAAACTAAGTTTGACTCTCAAGAAAAATTCAATCTAATAAGCATATAAAAATACAAATAAAAATGATGTCAGGCAGTATAAAACTATCATGAAATGTAATGGAATGTGAATTTAGAGTCAGAGTCAGTTAAAATAAAAGTTGAGAGAAAAATTATAAAACTTTTACTAAACAGGAGAATTTGCTCTGAGTTCTTGAATGCCACATAGATATTTAACTGTTGTGGGTGGATAGAGAAAATAGTTTATAAGAAAGGACATGTGAAACAATTAAAGGGGACCTTGAATAATATGTTTTGGCTGAAGTGTGTGTGTGTGCGCACGCGTGCGTCTGCAGAAGTAGAAGTCAATTAGTAGTAGGAGGAAGAGCACTAGCTAATAGTGGTAATAGTAGTACATTGTAAAGCTTGATGGGAAAAAAATAAATAGGCGTATACTTATTGGCATACTATGAAATACTTCCTTTTATATTTAATGGTTAACCAATAAAATATTTTGAACAAGGGCGTGATATATTCAAGACTTCACTGTGTGCAAAAATTTAGAATAGCTTATTAACTGACAGAAAAACTATTGCTATTTAAGAGATATTTGTTACAGTAAGGACAGAAACAAAATGAGTTGTCAGTTTGAGACAGATATACTATGTCTTGAAAACTGAAATTTTCAAGACATATAATGAAGGTAAATTCTATAGAAACTGTCAACTGTTTAGATTTTTGGAGAGAGGATTGCTTGAGATGGAAGAAGTTCAGACAAAGAACTGTCCAAGATCGGAAATTGTGTGATATATTAAATATTCACCAACTTATAAGACTCTAGAGAACCAAAATTGAGGAAACAATCACATATACAAGAACACAGACACACAGGCACACACCTACACAGGTTTTGCCCTTGTTGTATTTTATAGGTAGAATGTCAAATAAATATCCATATAAATATATGATTGTGTTTTGCATCTGTGTTTTGTATAAAGCAGGTTCTCTTATAAAAATATTACCAATTCTCATGTTCTTTTTTAGGGGAAGAAATTGGTCCATTATGGAAAAATAGTTGAATTCATATAGTGATGGAGAATTTTAAAATACATAAGTAAATCTGAAGATTTTTGTTTTCTTTTTTTGGTTATGAGGAAAGGTGATGAGTTTAGTCTTGACCAGCTTGAGTTTGAAAGGTCTAGAAGCATGTATAAGATTTCTACAATCAAAGTTTTGCTCTTGTAGAATTATCAAGTATTGTCAAAAAAACGACATGTGTAAAATTTTCATTGTTTCTATGTTGGGTAAAGAATGGTAGTAAGGTTTAGGAAGAGAGGTGGAAAAGGTAATACAGGCAGTGCTTATTTTATTTAATATTTATGAAGTTGTCTTCTATGACTAAAGATTGAGATACGTATTTACCTATTTCCAAGAAGCCAAACCATAACCAAGGATTACATAAATCAGACTTCACTCTTTCGTTGCTGGTGTTACATGAGCCTATGTAAAGATGGAGGGCTCTGATTTTGGTAATAGAAATTTTTTCAGAAGAGACAAAATCACTAATTTCACTTTCTCTTATTTTGTCTGTGTGTTTGCACAAATTTTTAGTGAAATATATATCACTAATTCACATCTTTTTCTGAACAATCTCTAAAGTTGCTTAAAATTCTATGAGATAAAGAGAACTGTAGCAAAATTGGGATGTTGAGAAATATCCTGTGTTTTCTTAATAACTTTAAATTTGAATTAAAATATAAGAATACTTAATAGGAATTTTCAACTTTAGAGTACACTTTAGTAACTACCTTTGTCATAAATAAGTACAAATTCATCTATATACTCTATTATTCATCTATGTAAATTAAAATTATAATTTTATTGCAATATCTTTGTAACCACATTGTAGAGAATGTTTAGATCGTTTCATCAAGGAGACAACAAAAGATATCCAAAACCAATAATGTATTTTGGTCTAAAATTTAGTATAAAATGAACTTTAGTCTTTTTTGCTTTATTAGATTTGCATTTGCATAGCCTGTTTGCCCATGAATTCTGTATTTAGCCCTCCTGGGTAGTCTTTGAATTCTATGGTAAAGAAACAATCATTATTTACAATTCATTGGTATGTGCATTTCTATTTTGAACCATGTGGGAAGTTCTCCTAATTTATACATGCTCTTGACAGGTTCATATGGCTTCTGACACAAGCTGGCTAAAATGATTAAAGCTTAAGGATGATTGAACATATTCAATGTATTTCAGAAAACAGAAATGCATAAATTACTTTGTTGTCTCTTTAAATTATATGCAACAAAGAATTCTCTTTTGAGATTCAGGCAGCACACAGGATCTAATTTCTCTAATTAGTTGCTGTGTTTCTGTTTCTGCTTCCATGGCATCCATCCACAAGCCACCATCACAATCTAAAATGAGTTTCTTTTTAAATGACAGGCATTTTAGTGAAGACATCTAAAAGTGCTGAAGGAATATTGGAAGGTTTTACAAAATTTTGTAAAATGTCTGAAAAGCAAAAAGTTTCTTGTATTAATTTCTTGAGAGAGTGTCCATTCTCTGAAAGAGAGATAATATCTGCCTTATTTTAAGTTTTGCTGTCTTATTTTCATTCATTTCATTGGTTTTATCAATCGGAACCTCTATACCTATTTACTTCTATATATCTTTACCATATCTATCTGTATAATTTTCATCTATTTACTCCTATATATAGATACAGTTTCATGGGGGAAACCTTCAAAAGAGATCATGAATTTTAATTATTTAAAGATTTCAATTTGTATGCTATATTCGTCTGAGAATCTTGTCTGTCTTAATAGTCATTGTATTTTTTCCCTCTATATTTTCTCTCTTAATAATAGAACCACTGGTTCTTAACTAAGAACTTTACTAGATGAAATTAAGAATTGGTGTCCTAGCCTTGTGGCAAAGTGTGTCAAGAGATATGAAATTTGAGATGAAAGTTAGGGGCAAAACTTATGCCGATTATGTTGAAAGGGAAATGGTAGTGAAATTAAAAGACAACAACAACAACTCTATGTGGTGGTTCCTTCTTACACTTTTAGACAAATTCTAAGAGAACGATATTCTTAGTCTTTAGGTAACAATTCCATAAACAAAGAAGGAATAGTATTAAGGTTTTGCTAAATCAGAAGCTCTCTGCCTGTGGCAGGCAATTGGACTTGACTGAGTGACTCATCTTATGAAGTCTCTAATTCACCCACTAATTCTGTACCAGAAATGGAAGCAATTAAAAGTGCTGTGAAGCTGCAGATTTAGCAGCCTGCTACTGGTATTCCACTTTATAAAGGCTATGAGCTGACCAGCCAAAATTGGATTAAGGACATTGCCATCTCAGTCAAACGCTGTGAGATGATCCCAAGATAGCTGTTATTAAATTGAGACAGAGTGTGGTGGGCCAGGAGGGAAACAGAGGCCAATAACTTAAAAAACTATATATATACAGTCTTAAAGACACTATCTAGATAAAAAAATTAGTTGTGATAACACACATGTTAGGATTATCTTTGTTGCTGTAAGCCACCAGTTGAAGTAATTTGGTATGCTGCAATAGGTTACTAATACACCATGAGAGTTTAATAATATACACATCTGGCACCCTGATTTGTTTTCTTCCAGCAGTAAAATATATAGTATAATATTAATATACAATTACACACACACATAAAATCTTTATGTCTCATGAGATAGCCAGTTTAAATTATAGGCTAGACAATGAGAATAAACCACAAAACTCTGCTCCTCATCAGTTTATTTGTTTGTTCTGCAAGGCAGTCTGTACACCTCCCTTATTTTTTAATCCAAGGAAACTATAGAAGCAAATATTATTGCCATCTATTTTCCCTTGCTTATAGGTTTGTTTTTGTACATTGAGAGTTTATCAAAAAGGGAATCTTTACCATTTTTTTCATTCACTGATGGTATGCTGCATTCCTCTGATTCAAAATGTCCTTCAAATTTTAACAATCCTGATGAATTATACAACTATATGAATATGAAAAGACATTAATATTTTTGGAATGCTAACATTGAGAAAAGAAGTAAGTAATTTAATCTAGGAATATATCAATTATTCCAGTTTCTCCTCTCTAAGTGGAAATTGAGGCATGAAGAAAGGAAGAATTGATGATGATACTGAAATTGCAAAAGGATACACATAAGAACTGTAAATATAATAAATAATAAATCAAAAGCATTTTATTTTCACATGGAGGTAAAAAATACATATATTATTGATTTTAATAATGATGTTTAGTGGTAATTATCAGCTAAGAATATTGGGTTGCAAATGTAGAAAATATAAATATAACAGTGCAATAATATTAAAAATTAAGAATTGATTAATTTATAGAAGTACCATATATGTACATGAAAACTTTTAATTAAACAGATTTTTTAAATTATGAGCAAATAAATGTTAATAATTTGACTGAGAAAAAAACCACAAAACTGAAAGGTGGGAAATGAAAGTTGGGCTTAATTATTATTCAGCTGTGATCAAGATCAGGTAACTTAATGTGTTTCAGTCTCTGATTTTTTGTATAAAGTGATAGTATTTGTCTCTTGAATTTAAATATGAATGAATGATGGGAGATTATAGTTGTCTTCAGCAAGACTGAAAACAATATTAAACATTATTAACTGAGCATTGACAAATCCTGGACCAAATTTATAAATCAAAATAAGTTTACAAAATAATAAAGGACAAATAAGATTAATGTAAACTAATTCATTAAAGTGTGTTGCATTAGTTGCTGTGTGTTATATACTTGGAATAAAAATCTGAACATGTTTTCAAGAGTTTATACTCTAGTGAGAGATATAAAATACTAAAAAGCACTTATAGTGTGAAGATAAGTACGAGTTATTTCCTAAGTCTCCTTAGAAGAAGAGTTAGGCATGAAAATTGAGCAGGAACTACACCTTAAAAGAGTGGGAAGTGGAGCTGGGCATGGCATAGATGGGAGCTGGAATTAGTCATGGGAAGGTTGAGATGGAGAAAGGTATTCTAAGTAAAGTCAAGAACATAGTCAAGGTTTGAAGACAATGGAGAAATGGTACTTTGGGAGAAAGTTCAGTGATATGGGAAGGCAGAAGCATACAGTTCTTGGTGGGAAGTATTTAGGCGTGAGGTATGAGAGTAAATCAAGGGCAGTTTATAAACAATCACATAATATTTAGAGCAAATTAAAAAATAAGCATATAACAAAACAAATTCAGCTTCAAAGAAAATGTACAAAGACAGCATTTTAGAATAAAATAGACCATATGGAATATATATGCATGGTATGAAATTTTTATGAATCAATAAAAATTAAGATAATAATTTCTTGTCAAACTGTATGGATCTTCATTCTAAAGAAAATCACCAGTAATCCAAATGTTAGTTGTATGTTACTTGATTTCAAAAAACAAAATTTCATTCCAGATATTTAGGTTTGGATGATCTAATGTTATGCCTTATGTTGAGCTCAGGAAAACCAAATAAGCAGATAGCACTGGCCTTCACAAAAGACTGGAGACAAGAAAGCCATCAGGAAACAAGGCAGATTCCCTCTGCCTCTTTATCTAGCTCACCACCCTCCTCTCTTCCATACAGACAAATCTGATTTCTTTTCAGCTTTGTTCTGGATATCTGCTTCATTCTATTACTACTCTCTGGGAATTAGCTTTCGAAGCACACGTAGACCAAGGCTGTAGATCTAACCCTAGAGTCAGAATTTGAATATTAGATATACAAAGTCTTGATCAGAATGTAGAGTCTTTGTAACATTTTATGTAAGACTGAGAAGGTGTGCAAGTGAGGATTTGATGACTAGAACTCCTGTGTCACATTGTTACAAACTTCCCTCCCCACACCGTAATCCCCCATAATCACATAATGTGAATTTATGTCCTGGTGTATTCTAATTCTTCACTATGCCTGGCCTTATGGCTTGCTTGGATGAATAGAATGTAGTGGAAGATATATTCTACACATTCCATGCTTGGGCTTTTAAGAGGCTTTGCAACTTCTGCTTTTACTCTCTTGGGGCCTGAGAAATCTTGATCATCCTGCTATAGTGAATTTCTACTAATGGATGATCAAAGAAACTCAAATTGTTACTAAGATGTTATGGATTAAATATTGGGATACAAGGAGGCCTTGGATATAGTATACATGTGAAACAAATTACAGAAAGTTTGTTCAGTTATAGCAAATAACAAAAGTTATTAATGACAGTTGACTAAAGACTAAGATTGATATTACATTATGAAAGTAGTCCATCCTTCAAGGAGCAGGACATCAAAGAGAACTTCTTTAGTAATACTCAACTTAGTGTATCCCAGCATACTTGTTAACAACTGTAATGGTTTTGTAATGTATCAACTTGACTAGGATAAATAATCTTTTTAAAATTCCCTTATTGGGTTGAGGTACAATATTCATGTTTGCATGAAATTTGAGAAGTATCAGTATTACTGTCTTTTATGTTCTAAAATTTGGGGCCGGGTCACCAGAAGTTTTTGTAGCTCACACACATTTTTATTTGCCTGCTGACTCACGATGTTTCTATGAGACAGTAACTGGGTCCACAATTCCCCCACCTTCCTTTGGGTCCTCTAGTTTTTTAACTTCTAAGCCAAGCGGGAATAGCTCCCTGAAAAGGGAACCTATTTCTTATGAAGGACATTATAGCATCAAGGTTGGAAAGGTAAGAACTAGAATGCTGTGGGTAGGCAGAATAATGGCCCCCCAAAAATGTCCACACCCTAATCTCCAAACCTGTTTATATATTACCTTAAAAAGAACCTTTGCAGACATCATTGAATTAAACTCTTGAGATAAAAACTACCCTGTATTATCAGGATGGTCTCAATATAATCACAAGAGAGGAAGAGAGGAGGGTCTGAATCATACAAGGTGATGTGACAATGGAAGAAGAGGTCATGTTCAGAGAGAGATTTGAAGATGCTGTGCTGTTGGCTTTTAAGATGGAGGAAAGGATCATGAGTCAAGGAATGCAGGAGGCCTCTAGAAGCTGGAAAAGGCAAGGATACAGATTCCCCTCTGGAGCAGATGGAAGGAACGTATCCTTGACAAGACTTTGATGTTATCTTAAAAAGACCTATTTCAGACTTCTGACTTCCAAAACTGTATGATAATAAATTTATGTTTTTTTAAGCCCTTAAATGTGTAATTTGTTACAACAACCGTAGATGATGAATATGCATGGATTCCACTCTATTTTTGTATCAGCTCATGCCATGGGTTCCACCTTGTCCTTGATCACCTCCACTTTACATCCATCTTCCTTTTCCAGCTATCTGTCTTGAGAACTTCAAACTCCAGCAACAGACATGAAGAAATCTGCCTCACAGGGACTGTTTAGCTCTAACAATTGCATAAGGCAGAATCCCTATAATGAATTTTATTTAGTATGTCTGGTGGTTCTGCTTCTCTGAACCCTGGTTGCAACAAAGGTTCTGACTTTACCTGGACACCATTCCACAAAGTGCACAGAATTTTTCACAGCATCTTAAAAGACTTTTCCCTGCATTTGTCTTGATAACTTCTTGTATGCAAACATCTCTGCCAGCATTAAGAGTAGACTTTGGGTCACCAGCAGACTCTTTTACCATCTCTTTTGCCTTAATTGGCCATGGAAAAATCATCTCCACACAGTTAGCTTGTCCCAGAGGACTTAAACAATGCTATAATTATTTAGGGCTTAAGTAAACTATTAACTACATATGAACATATTGAATTTCAACCACTCCAAAGGTGGCATTTACATACTTATTGCCCTAGAATCAGGCCTTGGATTTTGACATTTTTATGTAGGTAGTGTTTAGAGGATGATTGATTTCTATGACATCCCAGATAAAGGTGAGATCTGAAATATTATTATTTTTTTTAATGGGAAACTTGGAAGATCTCTATATGGGACTTCCTAAATTTCCATTTAAGGTTTTTTTTTTCTTTTCCTTTTCATGATATTTTTAAACTATATTCACTTTCTATTGGTTTTAATCAAGTTAACTCAAGGTCTATAAATTCCTTATAAGAAGATAATATTGATTTGTACAGAAGAAAGTGTAAATGATCCTTTCAAATATCTGAAAGGAATCTATCTTTGTTTAGAGATTACACTTCTTTGCTTTCTTGTTTATGAGGAGAAATTTGTCTGTCAGATACCAAAGTAAGTTCAAATAGAATTGTGATTGGATGTCTCTCTTCTGATTTTCTCCCTGTGTGACACTCTAAAGGGTATAGTCACATTTTACCTACTGGGGGCAGCCAGTCTTTTGCCTTGCAATTGTTTTGCAAAAGGCTCTGGCAAATCCTCTCTGCAACTTCAATCCCAAGTCAAAGAAAGTTCATATTGTACTAGCCCTGGGGCCCTGAGAATGTTCAGGCAGTTGGTGAATCTAATTTCATCCATGTATTTCTCTCATGTATGTTCCAAAACATATTACATAAGTGAATAGAATTCTCTTAAAGGTATGGAGAACTCCAAAAGTATTAGAGCTAGAAATATTAATTTCAAAAAAATTTTTTTATAGATGGTATTAAAACTATGAGGGTGGATGTAGTAATCTAAGAAACTTTTCTTTTTCTCATGAAAATAGACACTACTCAAGAATACAATCTAACATTTAAATGATGGATACAAAAGAATGAAAAAATAGAATACAAAGATGAAAAGTAGAAACTAGCAGAAAATAGTGTCCTTCAGGTCGATGGAAAGAAAGATCTAATGTATAAATCCAGAAATTAGGGAGTTGTAGAGATGTTATTTACTACTCTATAATAACGGAGTTCATATTATCAAATTCCATTTCTTTTAACTTCTGAAAATTAATTTTTTTTTACTTAATACATAATAAATTCTCCTTCTAAAGAAAAAATAGAGACATCTAGTATACAATATGCCATGGAATTACGATAATGACATTTATAAACACAGGTACACACATCTCAATCTGTCTATTGATTTAACAATCAATCTATGAATCTATTTGCTTACTTATCTGTATATCTATAATATTTTATTTTATATCAAAGTAGTCTGTTGTATCAGTAGGCCATGCTTTAGTTCCTTCTCTATTAACAGATTTGTAGCTTTTTTCCCTAATTACTTGCTTTTGTTCTAAGTCTCATGTTAATATAATTTAGAAAGTTAATATCAGGTATTTTAAATTAATGTTTACTTTAGACTTAACAACACATAGGAATGTTTATGTAATCTTACAAGAAAAATCTTCCAAAATTTAGACATTTTATGATTTTAAAGATACCAAAATAAATATTAATATATGGATGAAAGACTAGGAGAAATGCTTGGAAAAGCTATAACAAAATATCAGAATACAGAATACATAAGGACTAAAATAAATCAGTAATAAAGATACAAGCAATCATGTTGGATAATGAGAAAAAGTATAAAGTTGGTCATTCAAAGAATAGAACAATAGATATCTCTTAAATGCAAATATTATTAGTCTATTGAGGGAATAAAAATTCAAATCATACCATGAGTTGAAATAGCTACACAGATACTCTTCTAGGCTCAGAATGTTCCTACTCTTCCCAGGGTCCTCCAGCCACCTGTGCAATTGACAAGATTTCACAATCCCAGAGGTCTGGAAACACCGTAGAATGACAGTTCTATTACTGCCACTTGTCCCAAGAATAGGTGACAGATGCAAAAAGGTTGCTGCATTAGCTGCTCTTTCCCCAAGTAATCATATTTTTGTTTGATCCTGAATTTTTTTATGCTTCTATTGTCTACTACCTGTGGGCATGGAGCTCCCTCATGGATCACATTTTACAGCACATTTAGCCTAAAGTTTTCTTCTTATGTTTGATCTTTTAAAGATTAGACCCACCTTTTTGCCATCAACAATTCTTGTAAATTTTGGGTCAGGAATATATTTTACCCCTTATCTTGTTTACAATTTCCATGATTAGGTAAGGGGGAGAGATGGCAGTGCGTGCACCCAGTGGACCATCTTGAAATTTTGGATTAAAAATTATTTAATATTTATGAAAAATTCATCTTTAATAAATCCCTTGTAGCTCTTATCACATTTGGAAGCAGTATCTAGTTTTCTTCTGCTGTGGACATTCCCTTGATTTTCCAGTCCCTGAAATTATCCCCCATCTTCACACTTTGATTTTCCCTTTGTCCTAAATATCCTTCTCCTTCTTTCTCTCCATTCCCCTTAAAGAACATTAATATCTTGTCAATTGTTTGAATTTTTCCCAAATATGAAGAAGAACTGCTGGCCTTAGCTGCTTCTGTTTTCTTCTCTGCAACAATTTCTAAAACTAGAGGTCTGGTCTCCATTTTAGATATGAAAGGAGCGAAACTATTGAAAGTTTATTGTGAATACACTTGCCTGTTGGAAAACATGAGAAATTAAACTGATAGATATAATGAAAAATGATGAAGCAAGATAATATTACAACAGCTTTACTCATCACTTAATTTTTAGATATCTAGAGATTGAAAAATCCAAATGAATAAAGATGACATAGAAAATGAAAATCATTTATTATATTTTTCATATAATTCAATGAATTATTTCCAAATGGTAATTGAGTCTAGATATTTAATTCATAAGAAAATAATTAGATTGAGGTTATTTGAAGGTAATCAAGTAATTATTACCCAGTCAAGAGATGAACTACAATTTGTAACAAATCATTTAAACATAATTGCAAAGAAGTATAAAATAAAAATTTCCCAAGAAATTTATTAGGTGCTAAGCAATAAGAAACAGTATAAAACTTGCTGAAGTTTCGATTGAAGAAAATATAGAGATAAACAATTTAGGAAGCACAATTCTTTAATAACAAAGATGATAGTTACTTTAACTTAAGATTTGCAATGCAATAATATTACATTAAAAGGAATTTCGATGAATAATGCAAGCCCCAAAAGATTGGATCACATTTGGCCAAAAGAATCAGTGCTCAATTGATAAAGCCTCCTATAAGTAGTTGGCTTGCTGAAAACTCTAGGAACTTCTCTTTATAAATTATGACTGTTCACTCTTCATATATCTTTTCCTCCTCTGTATTCCAAGATACATCATCTACTGGTACCCACTGGAGAGATGCCACAGAACTCTTAGTCAAATCCATTGTTAACTTTCACCAAAGCCTCAGAAGCTTGTTATTTTTCTCTAAACTTTATTAAGACTTGGAGGTATAATTCTGATATCCACATTTTTAATATACATCAAATAAAACTTTGTCTTACCACCAACTGGAGGATGTTTCATGCTTATCTTAAGGGATCACATTATTTAAAAATCATAAGGAGTTTAAATAAAAAATAAATAAATAAGGCAAACAACCCAGTACTCTTTCAATGTGGTGATCATCTGGGAGTCTGTGACTCCCTGGCGCCACTGGGAACTATATGCCCTCAGCTGCCATGTGTGCCCTTCCCTCTCCCCTTCCAGTCATTCCTGACTAGACCATGATTCCTTTCATTTCATTCTGAGTGACTATACCTGTCAGAGGAAACTTAAGATCTATAGAGAAATAATTCTTGGGCATATGGAGTAAAGAACAGAGAATAGTTACACAGAGAAAGAAAAATATGAGAAACAGAGAGAAGAGATCAGAATATAAAACAGTGTAACATGTATCTTTTTATCTTCTACCTCTCAATCCTAAATACATACGTCATCTTGCAGAAGGTAATTCACTGGCTCATGAGATTTTTAGTATAAGTACAGAGTCTAGTGAAATAGAGCCCTTTACAAAATGACCTTAGCTTTCATGTTGCTGCTAAGCTGCCATAGTCATTTTTCCAGGACAGATGATAAAATACAGTCAAGTCTAAGTGGAGTTTTCGGAGGCTAGCTCAGAGAATCCTAAGCTTAATGTTTCTGTTTTATTATTACTGCTATGTCGGATATGCATGACTGTATTTTAAAAGTTCAAGCAAAACCACATATTCTGATTTTTCTTATTAAAGTTTTGACTCCTTTCAAAAGTCTTATTTCTTTTCTGATAATCCAATGTTGAGAGCAGTTTCATTTGGGAACAACACTGTACCTTTCCAATGTGTGGTGTAATTGTAGGTTTTAGAAGGGTTAAATCAGTAATGACAATTTCTAGAATTGTTAGAGACAGAATTAATTTTTCTAGTCCAAGAAATGCTGAGAATGGTCCTTTGTCATTTGGTGAATTAAGGTTCAATGAGTTTTTGGTCAGAGTTCTTTTCAGAAAAATGTAATTATCTATATCTATAAAATTTTCACATATTTGTAAGTTACTTGACTGCTCCAGCTAAAGAAATACAGATAACATCAAGCACTTTGGGGGGAAAAGTCAAGGGACAATAAAGTGATAAAGAGAAAAAGTAGTACATGTGTAGTATATGCTTTAAGAAAACTCCATAAAGTGTAAGACAATTATCTCATGGACCCTTCTCAGCATGAGGCTAAATCTCTGTGATCCCTTTCACCTCTAATGGATTGATTTAACTTCTTGTCTTTCTTTATAAACTTTTATTGCCTGTTTTTCACTTTGTTAGAGTCTTTGTAAATAATTACAATCAGTCAAAAAAAAAGTTTTATCATCAAGATAATATATCTTTTAAAAGCATCTTTTGGTATCTTTGAAAAGTTTTATCAGATACCTAATTTTCTTTAAAAAGCCATTAATTTTTATCACAAATCACCCTAAAAAACACATTCAAAAGGATTGCTTACAATATTTTATATTTTCTAGTCAATTTTAATTTTAAAATATTAATTTTAAAATTTAAATTTACAGCCAATATTGCAACAGCTCTCATTGCTTTAAAAGAGATCTATACTTGATATATAGCTTAAGACAGTGGATAACAAATAGTAAATTCTCAAAAATATTAGCAATTATTATGTTGGCATATTCTGAAATTTAATCTTTAGTAAAATACATGAGAAAACTTTTTTCAAATGTTACTTGGTACTCTGGCACAATTCTAAATTGAAAGAAACACATCTATGCATACTCACATACAGCATTCAGGCAACAATAGTAAATTTATTGGTCACAATTGAAAAACATAATGAGTAATCCTGTCTATGGTTACTCATAAGGGTCAATTCCAATCCTATATCATTGCATAATTTGTAAATGAGATTTGTGAAGAAATTTTTCTTTTTCTTTTTCATATTTTTGAAAGAAGAGTCACAAGAGTATTCTGTCTCTCCTTGCCCTCCATGTATGGTGGCCAGTTTCAGATTTCACCCAGGAAATTCCCAAGGCTGTGAACCAACAATGAGAAATATTAAGCTAAGATGATGGCACTCTGCTTAATTGTATGAAGTAAGACATTCAATAACACAATGCCATTCATTTTCTGCTTTGTTCTCATCTTGGCTTATTTTCACTTTGGCAAAAATGCAGCTTATTTGGTCTAGTGCCATCTGTATATAAATGACTATGTGGAATCACATGGTTCCTCACTCTGTGTTTTGAGTCAAACACATGGAAGATTGATATAAAAAAATAAAATTCACTTTTCTCACACTCAGCTAATTGTCCAGTGTCAGAATAGACGACGATTGTATTCACAGAAATTGCCTCTAGACCAGCTCATGCTCTAAGATTTTTAATGGCTTTGTAATTTTTTCTCCAGATATTTTTTTTATGTTGAAAGGAGCAAATGTTTACCTCGTTTAAGTGTTTTAAGACACTGGCCTTCTATCATACATCTTAAAAATTGACCCATGCTTTTAAGAAACCATGTATTTAAAAATAAAAGATCATCATAAAGTATTCGGTGAATTTGTGCAATATAGGCATGAAGATATTTGATATGTTTTTGAACGGAAGTGTTTCAGAGGTTAAAAATAATGCTGATAAAAGTAAATAAACTTATAAAGCTCTTAAACACAATTCAAAAAATTCCTCAAAATTTAGTTAGGGAGGGGGCAAGCTAGAAGAATTCAGGGTGTAATACATGTGAGAAAAAGAAACAGAACTTATTTCACTGAGAAATCAGCACACAGACTGCATTCCTTCATTTTATGTAACTCACATTTAATGCAATGTTAAAATCAGAAATATAGCAGGTGATACTAATGAGGACACTAGACAACTAGTCCAAATACTTTTTGCTTAACACATTTTGCCATTAATTAACCTGGTAACCTTGGACTAGTGCAGCACTGACGTCTTCCCCTTTTTTGTGTGTAAATTAAGGGATCTACATTAGATCATCTATAAGGTCCTAAAATTTAATGTTAAATAATAGGAAAAATCACTTGCTTATATGAGTAAATTAGGTCAATTAAATAAATATATATAGTTAGACCTAGTCTAAGATCATGAATATAAGATTTTTATATGCTAAATACCAGCAAATCTGGGTTGTCTTTAGTTTTCTCTTACCAACGTGAATTAACAGCATATTGAGAAACTGGCAGAATGATCCAGACACCACTTAAAATAAACCAATATCAAATAAAGCTTTCCTGTATAGGCAAGCTTTCTCCTATCAGTATGATTTAAAAAGAGAGAGCAACAACGATCATAAATAAATAAACCTATTTAGAAAAAAAAAATCTTAAATGATTTCTTCCCATTTACAGTAAACTCACTTTAAACATTGATGGAGCTTACAAATGTGATATTGTAAACAACAGACACATTTGTTTGAGGACCCCACAGAGTAACAGAAAATTGTCACATTTCAAATCTTCTTTCTTCCCCTTTCTTTCCTGCTCTGTCATTCATTCTTATATATCTTTACAGCCACCTACTTTTCATCCTATCATGTTTCTTTTATGGCTGTTCATTCACATAGCTCTGCAAAAAATAAAATATTGCCTGGAATTCATTGCCCATTTTGTCTCATTTATCTACAACTTTGTTCGTATTGAAAATCATCAATTAAGTGGGCTGAGTGTTGCTTATTATGGGATAACATCTTTAAGAAGGTTTCTACAGAAAATGCTGGACACTGCTATTTTGAAAAGTGCTTCTTTTAAGAATTAGCTCTGCTTAGGACCATCCCATGGCCCTTTGACTTGCCTTGTCAGGATTTTAGCTGCTGCATCACTTAGCTGTGGATATAGTTGGAAGCAGGTCAACCTGTGACTAATGCCTTAATAAAATGTTCCTGTTATTAGCTTACCTTGCCCTCTCTTTGTTCCTTGCTGACTCAACTGTACTTCTAATTAGAGTTCTTAATTCTTGGTTATTTCAGTACCTGAATATTTTAATGCAGGTGATGTTATAAAAGAACTAATCATTAGTAAAAAAATTATGGAAAATTAATTCCCTGATTGCTGTGCTTATATTCTGCAGGGTTTGGGTGTCTTTTTTCCTTCCTTCTTTACCTGGTCACCAAATTTTATTAGACTGTCACATTCCCTAAGATAACAAATCTTGAAAATAGCTCTAAAAGCATGACTCTATATTATTTTATAAGTGAGAACATCTCCTTCTCATGCTGTAATAGGCAATGCAGACATCCCTGAGCATTCTAAGTGAGATATAAAGCAGGTTATCCTCTGAGTTTGAAGGAGATAAATGTGGTAAAACACTGTCCCAATGATGCTTTAGACTGCTGACCTTGGTGTGGGAATGAAAAGTGATTTTAAATTCAAAGCAGTTAGAAGAGCTTCACAGCAACTTATCAGGCTGATATCCTAGGCTTGCATTTTTCCACTTTTTGTGCCTGACCAATCAGCCTCTGGAATTCATCACCACAATCTAAATGCCCTCTCCTTTGTCAGTATCTAAACACTTCCCCAAGTTTTTGCAAGCTAACACAGCAGCTTCCTAAATAGTCTGTAGATTCAGTCTAATGCCTCCTGTCTAGGGTCTGGTGAAAGTCTACTCTTGTTTCAGGAATGGTATATGCTTCTTCCTTCATGAAGCATTTTCTGGAAGTTTTAGACACTTACCCAGCACTCCTAGTGGTGTTTCTATTATCATATTATGTTTCACACTATAATGTATTCCTGGTTAAAATGTTTATTTTCCTAGTTAGACTGTGATATCAATGAAGGAAGAAGACTCTGCATCCTATTGGAATTTGTAGTTTCAACATCTGGTATGATGTCTCACATATACTGGGCCTTCCATAAATGTTTGTAGAATGAATGAATGTCTGTCTCACAGTATGATGGTTAACTGCAGCAATTGTACCCAATGAAAACTGAGCTCATGTTTTGGCTCTGCTTGTGACTAGCTCTGTGACATTATTCATATCACTTCTCTTATTCTCAGTGTGCTTATTTGTAAAATGAGATAATACTAGACTTGGTCTCATAGGCTTATAGTAAGAAGCAATGGTTACAAAGTTTGTCATGGTGCCTAACCTAATGACTGAACAATTACATATGTGCATGTGTAGGAGTATTTGCATGGATTCTTATGTAACATACTTTAAAGTATTCATAAAGATTGAATGACATAAAGAATGCTCTGTAAACTGGCTCTATATAACAATAAATAGAAACACACAAACACACACATATATTCATATATATCATTAGTATTGGAACATATGGCAGTTACTCTCCTTCACTCAAACAGGTGAATTTTTATTTTAGTTTCTGCCTTGTTTTGTTTTCTCTCTCCCATAGTAAGATAACAACGGAGCTCCACTGGTGTCTTGGTCTTTCTCCCTTTAACTTAATTTGTTTTGAGATTATTTGGAAATATGTAACATCCCCTTCAATAAATTACAATATTATACATTTTTTCCCCTCTCTCAACACTATCATCTTTTTCTTAAAAAAAAATTGACACTGCTAAGTCTCACATCTTTCAGTTGTAAAGCTTAGGTGCCAAAATACATGGTTTCTAAATTCCCATTCATGTCAAAAAAAATCAATCAATTTTTGGGGGAGTGATTTAGCCAAGGCACCATGGGAATTATTAAAACATCTATTAAGTGTGTAATATGTAAACGAGTAATGTATCCCAGGAAAGAAATTGAAATTTGAGGAGGTGTTTAAGGCATGTAATCTTAGCAGAGTCAGAATTCTTCATCATTCGTTCATTCTTTCGCGCCTTTATTTACTAAGTATACTATTGATTTCTTACAATGTACCAAATGGCAACTAGTATGTATGAAATGCTTATGATATTCTAAGTTCCAGTCTTAACATGAATTATATAATCTAAATCTCTGTAATAGCTCTTTTTTTCTAATTACTCTTATTGCTGTTATTATTATCATTATTATACAGGTGAGATACAGAACTACTAAAGAATTTGCTAAGATCACATAGCAGGTAGGTAGAGGATCTGGGACTTAAACTTATGTCTTTCTCAATCTGCATCTGTTCACTAGCTTTGTTTAAAAAGCAGGATACCATTTTCTCTGTGACTGGAGAGAATGAATGGACTTTAAAATGAAAGAGGTGATATTTCAAGCTCTAAGAGAGAAGCTCATGTATATAATGATGAACTCCATGGTATAGTGAGATTCAAGTTTAGGCAACTAACTCCCTTACTCTCTCAAAGTTATCACCATTAAACCTAAGGAGAAATTCATCACGGGGGCCTTCGATTGAAGGATATTGAGTGAAAAATTGAGCGTTCCTTCATTTGTTATTGAAGGTACGCATTAAGCTTCTACCCTGTGTAATGCACGGTGCTGGACGCCACAGACAGAATCATGCATTAAGCCAGGTCCTTGCTCTCAATAACTGAAGAACATATTGGTACTTATCTACTTATCTGGTTTTCTATTTCTAAGAGGCCCTGATCCTCTCCAGTTTTTTTTTTTCTTTTCTATTATCGCCTTAACATATTGCCACACCTTCTTAATAGGATTCAACTTTCAAAATGCTTTTCCCCCGACATTTGTTTCACTACGCTCTCCTGTTTAATAATGTTTTCATTGCTGACATCTCTTTTTTGTTCTCCTTAGCCTTCTCTGTATTCACTTCTTTGTGCTTAGCACTTGCCGTTGACTATTTTTTAAATGTTCTTTGCTTTGCTGGATTATTATACCTCGTAATAAGTTGTGACACTTGATCACGCTCATCTCGTCCCAAATTCATCTTTAGTGACTTCATGATGGAAGTTTGAAACCAATTTTGCTAAAAGTTTATACACCAAGAAAATTAGAAAATATTATGAATCAGGGCTTTGTTTTTAATTCTCCAGCCTGTGGTTGTTGATAAATCTCTCTCTCTGACCAGTCCAAGAGAGTATTTTTGTTCAATGTCAAAGTAAAATGCTTAGAAAAGTACCTGACATGTAGTGGGTAATACTAAATTACTATTATATGGATATTATTGATATAATAATTGATATTATTTAGTACTTTAGTATTTAGTACTTTATGTACTAAAATAAATTGCAACTCTGAAGTTTTCTAAGCAGCCATTTTAAAAAGATCACAGTATATTATAACTTGGAAGAACTGAACACGTATTTTCTTAGAAATAGTGAGATGAGTGATTAATACCCACTTATGTACTTACTGAAGATAACTTGCATAAAAATAATCCCTATAATTATGCCAAATTATCCATTGTGGAAAAAAAAGACTGAAAAGACTTTTCACCTACTGGGAAAGCACTGCAGAGCAAACATACAAAAGTGAGTAGAAGGTGAAATTAAAATTAAATTAAACTATACAGGATTTAAATTTAAGCCACAACTCCATTTATTTCTTGGAGGTTTCTCTTCTTTTCAAAAGAAATACATGGAAATATGTCCCCATTACAAGATGAAACATTATTTTAAAATTCTACTTTGACTCACTTTCTAAATCAGTCACTGAAGGCTTAAATCGAAACATATATTTAGTAAAGAGCTGACGTTCAAACATTTTAATTTGTATCTTCTAACACTCTTTTGCAAGCTTTAAGTTGGAAAAGTAAGATAGTAGAGCGTAATGATTAAAAACAAAACAGATTCTAGGCTCTAAAATCAAATTGCTAGGATTTATCTTGGTTTTACTACGTAACAGCTATGTGATCTGTCTCTCTGTATCTGTATTTCCTCAGCAGAAAAGATGGTTATAATAATATTATTTTCATGTAGAGTGTCATTATGAAGAATAAATATGTTAAAATGTATGCAACACTTAGAACAATACCTGAAATTACAGCTATTTAAGCATCACATTTGCTGTGGTTATTTATAGCTAATGTTTTTTGCACATATATAAATTCCACAGTAAACACTTTTTAGTGTTCAGAATTTTCAGTTTAGAAAATTTATTTATTTGAAGTAAACAGTTATGTTTTGTGCTATGAATTTTGGAAGATCACAAAATATTCATTCAGATATTCAGTACCTATAATGTTCTGGGACTACTAGTAGTGAATAAAATGGGTGAAAAAAATCCTTAGTTTTGTGGAGCTTAGATTCTATTGTTCTTACCCTTTAAAATGTTATGATCTGATACATAGAGAAGGCATATATACCCAACAAATTATATCACAAATACTGTAATCGGTTAAGTAAACAATGGATAGTAAATAATTCACAACTAAGAATCATGATAAAAATCATTGAGCCACAACTTGAAAGATGAGTGATGCTGCACTCACAAGAAAAAGCAGGCAGGACAATTCTTAGCAATTTGGAGAACGATATAATCCAAGCAGAAAAATCTGAGGGGAGTCCAGTGCAGCTTGAGAATCAGAAATAAGGCTAAGTGTGATGAATGATGAAGCTGAAAATAAAAATGTAATGTTAGGAATAGGCTATTAAAACCACGTGAGGGTGAGTAAGTTTCCTTAAAGAGACAATGGAGAGGAATGGAACGTTTTAGCTTGAGTGTGTAAGGGATTATGCTTACATAGTACACATTCCCATGACAGAGGGTTAAGAGTCACTATTCTTTCCTCACTTTTGACAGCAATACAATAGCTGTTACAAAATGATTCAATATATCAATTTCTGAATTCTGGAGAAATCATTCATGAACCATATGTTCTACTCATATTCTCCATTTACCATCGAGAAGTTATTTTTATGAGAGAGAGGACTATTTGCCTGACTGGTTGACATCCACCAAATGTTTCTTCTTTATTTATTATTACCAAATACATTTATAAATTAATTTTTTAAACAGATACTCTCTGGCAAAAAGGCACTGGTCTAGCATTTAGAAGATGATGACCTGAATGAGACACAGAACTTGAATTCAATGATCATAATGGGAAGGGCAATAATCACAATACACAAAAAATTTTTATGTTTGGAAGTTAATTTTACAATTAAAAAAATCAGCAAAACATTGGAGTGGGGTTCTGAGAAGAGAGAGAAGAAATATGATTCAGTTATCATTATAAATTGATATCAATGAAGATATTGATTACTTAATGTTTCATAAAGGAGGTGGAGTTTAAACTAGGCTCTGAAAGATCTGAGGATATTAGTCAAAGGAGATTGAGGAGGAGTCTGGATTCAAGGGAAAAGAGCTGTATGAACAAAAATGGATAGATCTGTTTGCTTGTTTTCTCTAGGATACCATTTATATCTTTTGTCTTATAGGTACAGATATGTTTAAGGAGGCACATGAGGATGCTATATTCAGACTTTGGAAATGAATACTCATCCCAGTAACAAAAGCTCTATTAATCTCTGGGCAAATTACTTAACTTCTGAGCCCAGCTTCTTCAGCTGCCAAATGGGAATAATAATAATAGCTACCTCATAAGACTATTGTGAATATCAAATAAAATAATACATAGAATAATATTAGAATAGTGGCTGACTGACAAGTACTGGCAGTGTACTGCTCAAAAAACATTAACTATTTTTTTTTATTAAGGAAATAATGTGTGGCACTTATTTTGAAATAAATTTGTTGGTAAGCTTGGAAATATATGTTAATGACAAAATATGGAGGATGATGAAATAATTTTGGATATAATGCAAAGAATATGTGAAAATGAAAGCTTTTGAGTGAAAGGCTGACATGATAAGTTGGCATTTATTGTTCTAATGCTGTGATTCCTCAGCAAGAATTTACAGTTCTGAGTGTTTCTGTATTAAAAGTTTACAGATTTCACAGAGAATAAATGAAAAAACAAACTGAAACATAATTATCCAAAGGGAGCAAGTTGCTCCAAGATTACTTTGTGAACAAAGTACTATTTACTTTTTATTTTCATTCTTCAAATTTCTTGACGATCCTTACACTTTCTTTATTTCTCCCAATGTTGACCTCCTTTCAAATCCTGCTCTGAGGTTTAGAATGGTGTGAAATAGTCACTGACAATGAGTTATAATTGGTGTGTCTTACTCTGCCTTAAGAAGCATGACTCTTTTCCAATTTTGTAGGTTATCATTAGAGTAAAGGATAATTTTTGTGAGGAAATTTCAAATAGTTTGTGCAATGCAATATTTTGGGGATCAGAGGACTTTCCATTGTTATCATTAAAAGCAAGCTGCATCAGGGAATTCTCTGGTGCTCCAGTGGTTATGGCTCTGCACTTCCACAGTAGTTGACACAGGTTCTGCCATCCTTTGTCAGGAAACTAAGGTCCTGCAAGGCATATGGCATGGACAAAAAAAAAGCAAGCTGCATCTAAAGCTTCTTTAAATATGAAAAATGTAGTTTGTCTCTGTCCACAAAAGTTTTGCAATTTACAATTGATACTTAACTAATATTTATCTTTTTTCTTGTTGATAAATATAATAGAGGATTGTGATGTTGATCATTGTTTCTTCAACATAGAATAATTCTAAAGAATACTTGCTAATTATATTCATAAACTACATTAATTATACCACATAATATTAAAAATCTCTCTTAGGAAGTTATTATTCTAATTATTATTTACTCCTACTCATTTATTTATTCGGTACAAATCAGTTAATCAGAAAAATCTTTGGATCAATTGTTATATGTACTACACATCTACAAATAACCCAATTGCTAAGGACTTGGACTCAGTAAGGATTATACTGTAAATAAACTCTTTCCATCCCAAATGAATTTGTTTATTTATTTTTTAAATTAACATCTTTGTTGGAGTATAATTGCTTTACAATGTTGTGTTAGTTTCTGCTGTATAACAAAGTGAATCAGTTCTATATATACATATATCCCCATATCCCCTCCCTCTTGTGTCTCCTTCCCACCCTCCCTATCCCGAGCTGATCTCCCTGTGCTATGTGGCTGCTTCCCACCAGCTATTTATTTTACATTTGGTAGTGTATATATGTCCATGCCACTCTCTCACTTCGGCCCAGCTTACCCTTCCCCCTTCCCATGTCCTCAAGTCCATTCTCTACGTCTGTATCTTTATTCCTGTCCTGCCCCTAGGTTCATCAGAACCGTTTTTTTTTTTTTTTGGATTCCATATATATGAGTTAGCATACGATATTTGTTTTTCTCTTTCTAACTTACTTCACTCTGTATGACAGACTCTAGGTCCATCCACCTCACTACAAATAACTCAATTTCACTTCTTTTTATGGCTGAGTAATACTGCATTGTATATATGTGCCACATCTTCTTTATCCATTCATCTGTCAATGGACACTTAGGTTGCTTCCATGTTCTATATATTGTAAACAGTGCTGTAATGAACATTGTCCTACGTGACTCTGAATCATGGTTTTTTCAGGGTATATGCCCCATAGTGGGATTGCTGGGTCATATGGCAGTTCTACTTTTATTTTTTTAAGGAATCTCCATACTGTTCTCCATAGTGGCTGCATCAATTTACATTCTCACCAACAGTGAAGGAGGGTTCCCTTTTGTCTACACCCTCTCCAGCATTTATTGTTTGTAGATTTTTTGATGATGTCCATTCTGACTGGTGTGAGGTGATACCTCACTGTAGTTCTGATTTGCATTTCTCTAATGATTAGTGACGCTGAGCATCCTTTCAAGTGCTTCTTGGCAATCTGTATATCTTCTTTGGAGAAATGTTTATTTAGATTTTCTAGATTTTGGATTGGGTTGTTTGTTTTTTTGATATTGAGCTGCACAAGCTGCTTGTATATTTTGGAGATTAATCCTTTGTCAGTTGCTTCATTTGCAAATATTTTCTTTCATTCTGAGGGTTGTCTTTTTGTCTCATTTTTGGTTTCCTTTGCTGTGCAAAAGCTTTTAAGTTCATTATGTCCCATTTGTTTATTTTGTTTTTATTTCCATTTCTCTAGGAAGTGAGTCAAAAAGGATCTTGCTATGATATATGTCATAGAGTGTTCTCCCTATGTTTTCCTCCAGGAGTTTTATAGTATCTGGCCTTACATTTAGGTCTTTAATCCATTTTGAGTTTATTTTTGTGTATCATGTTAGGAAGTGTTCTAATTTATTCTTTCACATGTAGCTGTCCAATTTTCCCAGCACCACTTATTGAAAAGGCTGTTTTTTCTCCATTGTATATTCTTGCCTCCTTTATCAAAGATATGGTGACCATATGTTCATGGGTTTATCTCTGGATTTTCTATCCTGTTGCATTGATCTGAATTTCTGTTTTTCTGCCACAAGCATACTGTCTTGATGACTGTAACTTTGTAGTATAGTCTGAAGTCAGGGAGCTATATTCCTCCATCTCCGTTTTTCTTTCTCATTGTTGCTTTGGCTATTCAGGGTCTTTTGTGTTTCTGTACAAATTGTGCTTCTTTTTTTTTTTTTTGTAGTTCTGTGAAAAATGCCATTGGTAGTTTGATAGGGATTGCATTGAATCTGTACATTGCTTTGGGTAGTAGTCATTTTCACAATTTTGATTCTTCTAATCCAAGAACATGGTATATCTCTCCATCTGTTTGTATCATCTTTAATTTCTTTCATCAGTGTCTTAGAGTTTTCTGCATATAGGCCTTTTGTCTCCTTAAGTAGGTTTATTCCTAGGTATTTTATCCTTTTTTTGCAATGGTAAATGGGAGTGTCTCCTTAATTTCTCTTTCAGATTTTTCATCATTAGTGTATAGGAATTCAAGATATTTCTGTGCATTAATTTTGTACTCTGCTACTTTACCAAATTCATTGATTAGCTCTAGGAGATTTCTGGTGGCATCTTTAGGATTCTCTATGTATAGTATCATATCATCTGCAAACAGTGACAGTTTTACTTCTTTTTTTCTGATTTGAATTCCTTTTATTCCTTTTTCTTCTTTGATTGCTGTGGCTAAAACTTCCAAAACTATGTTGAATAACAGTGGTGAGAGTGAGCGACCTTGTCCTGTTCCTGATCTTAGTGGAAATGGTTTCATTTTTTCACCATTGAGAATGATGTTGGCCGTGGGTTGTCATATATGACCTTTATTATGTTGAGGTAAGTTCCCTCTATGCCTACTTTCTGGAGGGTTTTTATCATAAGTGGGGGTTGAATTTTTCAAAAGCTTTTTCTGCATCTATTGAGATGATCATGTTTTTTCTCTTTCAGTTTGTTAATATGATTTATCACATTGATTGATTTCGTATATTGAAGAATCCTTGCATTCCTGGGATAAAGCCCACTTGATCATTGTGCATGATCCTTTTAATGTGCTGTTGGATTCTGTTTGCTAGTATTTCATTGAGGATTTTTGCATGTAAGTTCGTCAGTGATATTGGCCTATAGCTTTCTTTCTTTGTGATATCTTTGTCTGGTTTTGGTATCAGGGTGATGGTGGCCTCATAGAATGAGTATGGGAGTGTTCCTCCCTCTGTTATATTTGGAAGATTTTGAGAAGCATAGGTATTAGCTCTTCTCTAAATGTTTGATAGAATTTGCCTGTGAAGCCATCTGGTCCTGGGCTTTTGTTCATTGGAAGATTTTTAATTACAGTCTCAATTTCAGTGCTTGTGATTAGTTTGTTTATATTTTCTATTTCTTCCTGGTTCAATCTTGGAAGGTTGTGCTTTTCTAAGAATCTGTCCATTTCTTCCAGGTTGTCCAGTTTATTGGCCTATAGTTGCTTGTAGTAATCCCTCATGATTCTTTGCATTTCCGAATGCATTTAAAAGCTAAGTGACATACATTATTTTGTAATGTTCTAAATAAAAACATCTAAAATTATTAACACTCTGGTTTGGAAAGAGAAAATGTCAAATGGAGTAAAACACAATATATTATCACTAAAATAATAAGTAAGCTTACCAATGGATAAAGCTAATATTTGAAAATATAGCCCTTCCTAAAATAAGGTAAATCTTAGCATATACTGAACTTATGTAAATTCTCTATGAAAGTGTATTTACTGTAAATAAAGCATAAAATTTTTATATTTACTTACTTGAGAGTAGACTCATAAAATATCAGTAAAGCTAGGATATTTAGTGTATATAATTATCATTTTAACCTCTAGAAAAACACATTTTCCTTCTATCATGTCCTGTACAGCGTCATGGAACAAAATTTTCTCCTAGTATGTCAAGTTTTATAATCTTTTATAGGCACATGCATAGATTATAATGAATATAAAATTTCCACATAGCAACAGAAATCTCTTTTCTAGATAACCTAGAATGTTATCTAGTATTTTTTCCATACAGATAGTTTATTCTATTTCTATTATTGTGGTATATCAAATATACCCCAGTAGAAAGTGAAAAATTATGCAATTTTCTGAATATATTAGTTTATTCCACACTTTCCTATAGTCAAAACACTAAATTAATGATTTTAAATTCTTATAATTTATATATTTATTTATCACATATAAATAGTTGTACATAACATTTCTTCCTGAAATATTTTGAGTGCATTAAACCACGAAGTCTATGAAAATTGGCAATAAGTCTAATTCTTTCTATGTTACCACTGAAAGAAACTTACACGGAGAATCTGATTTCCATTTTCATAACACTGTCATTTATCAAATTATCTGCCTTTACCCTAACCAGCCAAATAGATGTAATTAACAATGCTTTCTTAGCCAAAGAGAAGGCAATTGTAGACATCAGATTATACCTTCTGGAAATAAAAATGCAGAATAAAAAGGGAAAATAAAGACAAGTAACAAAAAAAATTAAAGAATTATCACTCTTGCACACACATATACAATGATGAATTTGTCTAAAATATGCCAAGTTTTTGTCAACTTGTTACCTTCAGATAAGTATTAGGAGATTTCTCTCTGTCTCAATACTTGTTTTAAAGAAATGTAATAAAATACAACATATATATACATTTATATATATACACATAATGGAAAAGTGATATGAAATTTGAATGTAAAATAAAAATATTAAAAATGTCTGTTTACTGACCTGGGATTGAACACAATTCACATCATCACAATATGCAGCATTGACAAGAATAGTTATTATGGAATCAGTAAATGAATAATCTTGGTAAGAAATACAAGTAGGGTGTTGAATACTACTTCTAAATTAAAAACCCCTGTAAGAAAAAAGTAGACAGAAAATAACTTACAATCGTATACTGGAAATTAAATAATAAATAAATAAATCAGAGCATTAGCAAGTTGACTATAAAACAACTATGTTAGGCTAATTTTGATGTTGTTGTTTTTAAAATATAACATTTACTTCTATTTTGTAGATCCTACAGAGGAGACAGACAGAGAAATAAAGAAGAAAAAATGCAAGCAAGATTGATAAATAGGAAAGTCATCTTCCCTGGTCTTTTCACAGGAAAATTATGAAACATTTTAGAGCAACTGACAAAAAAATAACAAATTACACAACTTTTTTAGAAGTGACAAGACAAGAAAAGCTGTCCCCCAAACCTGTATTTTTGTGCTACATAAAAATATAAGTATACAACAGAAAATTGGGGAGAATGGATCTTCTAAATTTTCTGACATTCACTAATTTGTAAAAGAATAGAAGATGAAAATTTCAGTGATAAGTTAGTTTATGTGATCTTCAGGTTATAAGTAAAAATATTAAATGTTAAACATTTATAAATTGTCAATAGTCATATTTACACACTTTATTTTTTCTAAATGTTTTTGTGGGTTCTTATATCTTAGGATAAAAATTCTTGCGGCTAATTTTATTGGATTGTGTCTACTGTTCTAATACATTTCTTGGAAAGGTAGACTGTAATAATAAGAAGTTTGAAGATGTATTTTTCTGTTTGCTGCTGATTATTTTCATTTTTTGTTTTCCTTTACAGAATAATGTACCAGCTTTTAGTGGAGTTAATTAAAAACCCCCTATATTGTGATCTCAATTCATTTCCACTGTTGAACTTCACACACATGTACTCCAACCAAACAGATATATTAACAATTTACACATATTTTAAACATTTCTTGGTATTTGCTGAACCTGTGCTCTTAGTCTGGAATGATTGATTTCATCATAATTAAACCTCTTTTTAAATTTTTTGCTGCAAATAACATCTCCTTCCCAGGAACTCTCAGACTACGTTGTCTGTCTACCTGGCACACTTTTTTTGTTTTGTTTTGTCTTTAAGACTTTATTTTTTAGATCAGTTTACAGCAAACTGAAAGGAAGGTACAGAGATTTCCCAGTATCCCCCTGCCGCCAGGTATGTATAGCCTCCCCATTAACAACATCACTCATCAGAGAGATACATTTGTTATAATTGATGAACCAACATTGGCACATCATAAATACCCAATGCTTGTAGCTTACCTTAGGGTTCAGGATTGGTACTGTAAATTCTATGGGTTTGGAAACTGTATCATAACATATATTGATCAATATAATATCATGCAAAATATTTTCACTGTCTTAAAATTCTTCTGTGCTCCACCTATTCAAACTCCCTACTCCCCAACCCATGGCAACCTCTGATTTTTTTACTGTCTCTATAGTGTTGCCTCTTCCAGAATGTCATATAGTTGGAAAAATACAGTATGTAACCTTTTCAGATTGGCTGCATTTAAGGTTCATCCATGTCTTAAGACTTGCTAGTTCATTTCTTTTCTTTTTTTTTAACATCTTTATTGGAGTAAAATTGTTTTACAATGGTGTTAGTTTGTGCTGTATAACAAAGTGAATCAGCTATACATATACATATATCTCAATATCTCCTCCCTCTTGCATCTCCCTACCACCTCCCCATCCCAACCCTCTAGGTGGTCACAAAGCACGGAGCTGACTTCCCTGTGCTATGCGGCTGCTTCCCACTAGCTATCTATTTTACCTTGGTAGTGTATGTATGTCCATGCCACTGTCTCACTTTGTCCCAGCTTACACTTCCCCCTCCCCGTGTCCTCAAGTTCATTCCCTATGTCTGCGTCTTTATTCCTGTCCTGACCCTAGGTTCTTCAGACCTTTTTTTTTTTTAGATTCCATATATATGTGTTAGCATATGGTATTTGTTTTTCTCTTTCTGACTTACTTCACTCTGTAGGACAGACTCCATGTCCATCCACCTCTCTACAAATAACTCAATTTCATTTCTTTTTATGGTTGAGTAATATTCCATTGTATATATGTGTCACATCTTTGTCCATTCATATGTCAGTGGACACTTAGGTTGCTTCCATGTCCTGGCTATTGTAAATAGAGCTGCAATGAACATTGTGGTACATGACTCTTTTTGAATTATGGTTTTCTCAGGGTATAGGCCCAGTAGTGGGATTGCTGGGTCATATGGTAGTTCTATTTTTAGTTTTTTGAGGATGCTTTATACTGTTCTCCATAGTGGCTGTATCAGTTTACATTCCCACCAACAGTGCAAGAGGGTTCCCTTTTCTCCACACCCTTTCCAGTATTTATTGTTTGTAGATTTTTTGATGATGTCCATTCTGACTGGTGTGAGGTGATACCTCATTGTAGTTTTGATTTGCATTTCTCTAATGATTACTGATGTTCTCTAATGATTAGTGATTAAGATGTTAGCATCCTTTCATGTGTTTGTTGGCAATCTGTGTATCTTCTTTGGAGAAATGTCTATTTAGGTCTTCTGCCCACTTTTAGCATTGAATAATATTACACTGTCTGGATGTACCACAGTTTAATTGCCCCATTCACTAGCTGAAGGAATTATTTGTTGTTTCCAAGTTTTGTTATTTTTTTGGCCACACCCCACTCAGTTTGTGGGATCTCAGATCCCTGACCAGGGATTAAATCCAGGCCACAGCAGTGAAAACCCAAAATCCTAACCATTAGCCCACCAGGGAACTCCCTCAAATTTTGTTAATTATGAACAAAGCTGCTATAAACATCTGTGGGCATGTTTTTATGTGGACATGTTTTCACCTTCTTAGGTAAATATCAAGGAGTATGATTTCTACATCATATGTTAGGAGTAGATTTATTTTGTAAGAAGCCACCAAACTGTCTTCCAAAATTGTTCTACCATCTTTGCTTTCCACCAGTAATGAGTGAGAGTTCCTGTTGCTCCGTATCCTCACCAGCATTTCATGTTGTCAGCGTTCCAGATTTGGCCATTCTATTCATTTTAATAGGTGTGTAGATGTATCTTGTTTTAATATGCATTCTCTCAATCACATATGATGTGAAACATTTTTAATATGCTTATTTTCCATCTGTGTATCTTCTTTGATGAGGTATCTATTTAGGTCTTTGGCCCATTTTGCTTGTTTTCTGTTGAGTGTTAAGTGTTCCTTGCATAACTTTATCAGATGTGCATTTTGCAAATATTTTCTCCCAGTCAGTGGGTTGTGTTTTCATTCTCTTGACATTATCTTTCACAGAACAGAAGATTTTACTTTTAATACATTTCAAATTTTATTAATTTTTTTATGGAATGCCTTTGGTGTTGTGCCTAAAGTTATCATCATAACAAATAATCTATATTTTCTCCTATTTTACCTTCTAGAAGTTTTACAATTTTGTGTTTTACATTAGGTTTTTAATCTATTTTGATTTAAGTTTTGTGAAGGGCATAAATTCTGTGTCTAGATTTATTTTATGTTATTTTTTATTTTTACATGTGACTGACCTGTTGTTCCAGCATCCTCTGTTGAAGAAACTATCTTTTCTCCATTGTGTTGCCTTGACTCCTTTGCCAAAGTAACTTGATTATATTTATGTGGGCTTATTTCCTGGCTCTCTATTCTGTTCCATTGATTTATTAGCCTTTGCTTTCACTGATACCATACTCTTTTGATTATTCCTGCTTTATAGTAAGTACTGAAGTTGGAAACTGTCAGTCTACTTTGTTCTTCTCTTTCAATATTGTGTTGACTAATCTGGGTCTTTTGCTTCTCCATATAAATGTTAGAATCAATTTGTTAAATTCCATAAAATAAACTTCTGGGTGTTTTGGGGAAGATTACATTGAATCCATAGATCAAGGTGGGAAGAACTGTTATCTTAACAATGTTGAGTCCTTCTATCCATAATCATGGAACAACTCTCCATTTATTTAATTCTTTTTTGAGTTTGTTCATCAAAATTTTGTAATTCCCCTCATATAGATCTTGTTTGTATATATTTTGTTTGATTTATATCTAAGAAATTAAGTTTAGGGTGCTAATAAAAATAGTATTTTGCTTTTAAGCTCAAATTCCACTTGTTTATTGTTGGTTTATAGGAAAGCAACTGACTTTGGTATACTAATCTTTTTTTTAATTTGTGTATTTTATTTATTGATGTTTGGTTGCATTGGGTCTTCGTTGCTGTGCGCATGCTTTCTCTAGTTGCGGCAAGCAGCGGCTGTTCTTCATTGCTATGCACAGGCTTCTCATTGTGTTGGCTTCTCTTGTTGTGGAGCACAGGCTCTAGGCACATGGGTTTCAGTAGTTGTGGCTTGTGGGCTCTAGAGTGCTGGCTCAGTAGTTGTGGCACACAGGCTTAGTTGCTCCGCGGCATGTGGGATCTTCCTGGACCAGGGCTCAAACCCATGTACCCTGCATTGGCAGGCAGATTCTAAACCATTGCACCACCAGGGAAGCCCTACTAATCGTATATAGCATCCTTGCTATAATTACTTATTAATTGCGAGATTTCTTGATAAATCTTTTGGATTTTATACATAGATGATCATAACATCTGTGAACAATGACACTTTCAAGTCTTCCTTACCAAGCTGTACATCTTTTAATACCTTTTCTAGTCTTATTGCATTTTCAAGAATTTCCAGTATGATGCTTAAAAGAAATGTTGAGATGGGACACCCTTGACTTCTATTTGACCTTAGTGGGAAAGCTTCCAGTTTCTCATTATTAAGTATGATGTTAACTGTATACAGTATTTACCAAGTTGAGGAAGTTTCCTCTGTTTCTAGTTCCCTGAGAGATTTTTATTATGAATGAGTGTTAGATTTTGTCCAAAATCTTTTCTACAGCTGTATATATGATCATGTGCTTTTTCTTTTTTAGTTTCTTGGTATGAGGGATTACAATTATTGATTTTCATAAGTTGAACCAAACTCTCATACCTTGAATAAACTTCACTTGGTGAAATTGGTGTATAGTTCTGTTTACTTATTTTTGGATTCCATTTTTGATGATTAGTTGAGGATTTCTGCACCTATGCTCATGGTAGATACTGGTTTGTAGTCTTATTTTCTTATAACGTCTTTGTCTGGTTCTAGTATTAGGGTAATATCAGTTTCATAGAATTAGTTAGCAAATATTCTCTCTGCTTCTCTCCTCTGAAAGAGATTGTAGACAATTGGTATAAAATTTTTCCTTATATGTTAGATAGAATTTACTAGTGAACCATCTAAGTCTAATGCTTTCTGTTTTGAAAGGTTATTATTTCATCTATATTACCAAGGTTGTGGGAATAGAGTTATTCAAAGTATTCCTTTATCATCTTTTTAATGTCTATGGGGTCTGCAGTAATGTTCCCTCTTTTATTCTGATATTATTAAGTTGTGTACACTCTCTCTTTTTTCTTCATAGTTACCTATCTAGAAGTGCATAAATTTTATTGTTATTTTTAATGAAACAACGTTTGGTTTCATTCTAATGATTTTCCGTTTTTACTTGTATTGATTTGTTTTAATTCTTCTTATTTATTTTATCTTACTTAATTATATTTAACTTGCTCTTCCTTTTCTAGTTTTCTAATGTAGAAACTTCAATTACTGATTTTAGATCTTTTCTAATCTATGCATTCAATATTATAAATTTCCCTCTAGGTTTTGCTTTTATAGGATCCTACAAATTTTAATAAGTTGTATTTTCATTTTCAGTTAGTTCAAAGTATTTTTAAATTCTCTTGCAATTTCTTTTTTGACTCATGTTTTTAAGAAGTGTGTTTTGTAATCTTCATGTAATTTGTTGTTTTCCAATTATCTTTCTGTTATTGATTTCTAGTTTAATTTTGTTGTAGTCTGAGAGAAGACATTGTATGATTTATGTTACTTTAAATTTGTTAAAGTGAATCTTATGGTCCAAAATGTATTCGATATTGGTGAATGTTCCACGTGATCTTGAGAAAAATGTGTATTAAGCTGTTGTTGGATGAAACCATTTAAAGATGTCAATTATATACAGTTGATTGATGGTGTTGTTGAGTTCAAGTATGTCCTTTCTCATTTTCTGTCTGCTGAATTTGTCTATTTCTAATCAAGGGTACTGTAGTGTTCAAATATGATGGTAGATTCATCCATCTCCTTGAAGATGTACTAGTTTTTGCCTCAAATAGTTTGATGCTCTGATAGGCATTTACACATTAAGGATTGTTATGTCTTCTTGGAGAAATGACACTTTTATCATTATGCAATGTGTTTCTATATCCCTAATAACTTTCCTCACTATGAGGTTGGCTCTGTCTGAAATTAATACCTTCTCTTACTTTCTTTTTGTTACTATTATTATGGTACCTATTTCTCTATACATTTACATTTAATCTACATATGTATTTATATTTAAACTAAGCTTGTTGTAACAACATGTAGTTGGTTATACTTTTTTTAAACTTTTTATTTTATATTGGAGAATAGTTAATTAACAATGTTGTGATAGTTTCAGGTATACAAGAAAGTGATTCAGTTATACATTTATATGTATCCTTTTTCTTTCTAATTCTTTTCCCATTTAGGTTGTTACATAATATTGAGCAGAGTTCCCTGTGCTATATGGTAGGTTTTTGTTGTTTATCCACTTTAAATATAACAGTGTGTATATGTCAATTGTCAACTCCCTAACTATCTCTTCCCCTCACCCTTCCCCTCCTGGTAACCATAAGTTTGTCCTCTAAGTCTGTGAGTCTGTTTCTGTTTTGTAAATAAGTTCATTTGTATCATTTCTTTTTAGATTCTGCATATAAGCGATATTATAGGCTATTTCTCTTTCTCTGTCTGACTTACTTCACTCAGTATGGCGATCTCTAGGTCTGTCCATGTTGCTGCAAATGGCATTATTTCATGAGAGAAGGGAACCCTCCTACACTGTTGGTGGGAATGTAAATTGGTACAGCCACTTCCATGGAGAACAGTATGGAAGTTTCTTAGAAAATTAAAAATAGAGCTACCATGTGATCCTGCAATCCCACTCCTGGGCATATATCTGGAGGAAAACATGGTCCGAAAGGATACATGCACCCTAATGTTCATTGAAGCACTGTTTACAATAACCAAGACATGGAAGCAGCCTAATTGTCCATCGACCGAAGAATGGATAAAGAAGATGTGGTATACATACATATACACAATGGAATATCACTCAGCCATTAAAAGTAATGGTTATTCTTTTTTGAATCACTCTGACAAGTTCTGCCTTAATTGGTACATTTAGGAATTATATTTTGAGTAAAATAATATTTTCTACTCCAGATATTTTGAAGGATATTTAAATGATACTTTATTTCTCAAGACTTTTTCATATTTAATAATGTTCATTTTAATTCTTCTAGATATGATTCTCAATTTCTATACAGTCACTTTTTGTTAATGTCTAATTATTCTTCCATAATTGATTTAGAGACTTCTTATTCACATGTTACATTTTAGTCATATCATATACAGGCTGCTTGGGCTTGATTTAAAATAAACTCATTATATGTAGTGACAGTAAAAAATCAGCAAATAAAGTGTCATTGTAAACTGCCTTATGGTTTATAGCCAAAGTTAATAAAATTTACTCTAGTATCTTTTATGATCAGGTTGACAAATCACTAGCCAAGTTTCTGTCAATTCCCAGTTTAAAATTACTAAAGTAACAAACATCAGATAATGAACAAAAAATTAAATTAACTTATGTGTTTAAAAGTGGCAAAATATATAATAAAAACATATAGAGTAAAACTTAATTACTAAATTAATATATTTACCATGACTTGGACTATTTTTGAGAGACATAAATACTTGCACTTCTTTTCTGTCCCAAATAAGTAGATAAGTGCTATAGAGTAACTGTTTGTGTCCTTCCAGAATTCATTTGTAAAATCCTAACACCCAGAGTGATGGTTTTAGGAGATGGGGGGAGTTCCTTTGGGAGGCGATTAGATCATGAGGGTGAGGCCCTCATGAATGGAATTAGAGCCTTAAAATAAAACCACCAAAGAGCTCCCTCATCCCTTCTGCCATGTGAGGACACAGCAAGAATATGGCCATCTATGAACAAGGAAGCAGGCTCTTACCAGACACCAAACCTGCTGGTGCCTTGATCTTAGACTTTCCAGACTCCATAACTGTAAGAGATAATTTCCAATTACTTACACATAATCCAGTCCATGATATTTTTTAAAATAACCTGAACTGACAAACAGTAAGCAAGAATAGAAACTCCTAAATTAACTCAAAATCAGTCATTAATTAATCTTAAAAATGTCAATGTCCTTTAAATTAATCTACATATCTATGTATCTCATTAATAAAATCCCTTTATAATATTAGCATTTTAACTGGACAAGTAGTTGCATATTTCCTGTGAAATAATTAATAATGATAGAGCTAATACTTAATTCAGTGCTGTTTGCCAGACATTATTTGAGTTCCCTAAATATAAACATAACAATCCTTTGAGGTAGGTAGTATTATTTTCTCAGCTGATGAAACTGATTAAGGAACATGCTGAAGCTGTAGGAAACAAACTTTGATTTTTGACGGTGTGGATATGGAGTTGGCATCTTTAGAAAATATACTATGAAAACAGCCAGAAACTGAATAAGAACAGTGAAGGGAGCCTTGTTCTCCTGAAGCAAAATATAAAGTTTTAATAGTTAAAATGATAAAATACTGATATATGCCAGGCAAATGAATAATTGATATGCAGATATAAAAACAGACATTAAGTATATGCTGATAATGACATTTCAGTTCAGTGAGAAAAAGATGACTGTTCAATATTTGGCTTTTTTAATAATTGGATAACTTTCTGTAAATGAAAGTTAACTGGATTCATAAGCCAGACATCACCTAAATGTAAATTCCAAATGATACAAAGACTAATAATAAAAAATAACAATCTATATTAAAATGATATGAAATATTGTTTTACAATTTCAGAATGTTGAAAATTATTCTAACCTTGATTCAAAATCCATATGATACAATGGGTAAGATGGATATATAATCAACTACCTTCAATTTAAAGATAGTGGGTATGACATAGAACACCGTAAGCAAAATTTAAAGGCAAAGTGACAAACTGAGAAACATTTTAATATTCATACCATAAACAAAAAGCTAACCCTCCTAATATATAAATAGCTCCTACAAATTATGAAATAAAATAGCTCAATAGAAAAATTGTCAAAGGATATAAACAGGTAGTTCATAGAAATTCTTAAATATATGAAAATATAGTCACCATCATTTTAAAATAAAAAGAAAATTAAAACAGCACATTGTAACCTATCAGATTGGCAAACAGATAAATATTTGATTAAGTTCTGTATTAACAGGTCTGCTCATTCATGATTGATGGGGCTGTGTCTCCTACATGAAGAGTAATTTGGACACATCTATTAAAATAAAAATTCACATACTCTTGT
Organism: Lagenorhynchus albirostris; assembly: GCF_949774975.1. NCBI lineage: Eukaryota > Metazoa > Chordata > Mammalia > Artiodactyla > Delphinidae > Lagenorhynchus > Lagenorhynchus albirostris. The sequence continues at coordinate 92,874,282 of NC_083098.1, forward strand.
GTCTCACAATTCAAGTTCTGGGAATTTCATAACAAAGTTGAACATGTTTAAAATACTGTATATACAGTCTTCTCAATGCATCACTGTCTATAATTATTGGAAATAATTGGAAGCAACACAAACGTCCATCAATGGAGAATTGTACAAATAAATTATGGTAAATTCCTATAATGGAATACCATGAAGGTTAAAAAAAAAAAAGAAGGAACTCTTATGTGCTGATATGGAAAGTTTGCCAAGATAAATTGCTAAATGCAAAAATCAAAGTTTAGAACAAAGTATTTAGCATCCTCTGTATAAAAGCAAGGAGTTGGAAGAGAAACATATATTTGTATTGGATTGTGCACATTTTAAAACATCTTTGGAGGATCATTAAAATTTAATGCAAATTACACAAAATTATAAAGAGTGTTTACTCTTTTCTGCTGTAAGTCAGGGGGTGAACTGGGTGAATGAGATCAGTTATGGGAGACAAGTATTTCTGCAAATAAATTTAGTTTATATGATGGAGTGAAAATGACCCATCTTTATCCTAGTTTATCTAACTGAAAGCAAATATAAGTAAAATAATGATCTTTTAGAAAAAAACACAATGTGTAATGGGAAATAAAACTGTAAATTATTGTACAGGAGAAAACAAATTATTTTTCCAGAACTCTTTTGTTAGCGTTTATGATAAATAAAACAGATATTAATTCGTTTTGACTAGTTTTCATCAATGTATATTGGCTTTTTCTTTCCTTCATAAAGTAATGATGTTTTATCATAATATAATCACCTTATAGACTGGGGTTTTGTTAAGGATCAAATTTTCATTGTATAGTTAAGGGAAATAGAAAGCAGGGCTGGAGGAAGAAGGCAAGTTACACATAATCTAAAAGAAGATTTTAGAAAAGCAAAAAAAAGTAAAATTTAAAAGCACAAGGGATGTAGTTTCCTTTTTGCTTCCATCTGGCAAGAGAACCAAAATGTATAGTAAAATAAAGACACATCGTAGACTGTACACTGAGAATTACAGTGTTGGTCTAATTAAATTAGTCACAGTGAAATTCAGATGGCTTCTCTTCTCTGAAATGTAAAATAATGAGGTAGTTAATAAGTGCAAAGATTTGTCGACTCTTCAAGAAAGTATTTAGTTTTCTCTTTTCAAGTGACAGTGCATGTCAAAATAAAAGGCATAAGGAAAGTATATATTAAAAGTAATGAAAGAGAGTATGCTTATTTATGCTTATTATACATTATATTACCAGTTGTACAGAGTAAATAGGCAAATGTTCCCAAATGATTTATATGGCAAATTTAAAATCTGTTCTCTCATTTAGTCCTGATTTTAAATATTCTGTTCCAACATCCCCATAAATCACCAAATGTTTCAGGAATAATTTATTTCAGGATTTTTTTTTGTTAGAAGAAATGTCTCAAATGCCACTAATCATATCTCTGAGTTTATGTGCATGTGTATGTGTGTCTTATTTTCTTCAAATGAAGAATAAAGTGGTTTGATAATTTTATTCATTTCTATAAATAAAAATTATCAATTAATGATATTGTGTGTGACTTTAAGGAACATATTTTTAAAGGACTATATAGCTGATATAAAAGGTTTGAAGTGCAAAATAATAATGATTTTTTTCATCCAAGGTGACCTAGGAACTTAGCAAATGTCATTTTTTACCCACGCCTGAACAGGGAGAGAGGCTGGGGAGCCAAGTCAGGAACTCAGAATCTGCAGAAGGAAGCATCAGATGCAAGATTAGGAGCCCAGTGCTTTTGAAGATAATTTTATTTATTACCTATTACAGCATCATGGGAGTGAGCATGCTTACGTTAGCATGAACTTTGGACGAAGAGAATGTGTGTGAATTGATAACTGCGTAACAAAGGAACTATGTGAAATGTCACACATGTCATTTTATAATTAGAACTGAATATCTGTACTTCAAATAGGGTAATTCAGAAAGGTGCCTATCAAAAGGGAGCTCTCGGGCTTCCCTGGTGGCGCAGTGGTTGAGAGTCCGCCTGCCGATGCAGGGGATGCGGGTTCGTGCCCTGGTCCGAGAGAATTCCGCGTGCCGCGGAGCGGCTGGGCCAGTGAGCCATGGCTGCTGGGCCTGCGTGTCCGGAGCCTGTGCTCCGCAGCGGGAGAGGCCACCGCAGTGAAAGGACCACGTACCGCAAAAAAAAAAAAAAAAGGGAGCTCTCTCTGTTAGCACTAGTCTAAGAACTGTTCTGACAAGGACAATGATGAGGCTAAGATAAGAAAGGTGAAATATGGAATCAGGGCAAAAGGAGAGTATGCTATGGGTCAGATTCAAAAAAGGAAAACTATCCCAAACTCTCTTAAAGGAGGGTTTCAGCCAAGCATTTCTAAGAGAAATGTGGTCAGTTTCACCTACATGAATTTACCTGGTGATACCTCAGAAACTCATGTTTAAGGCTACAGTTAATTAACTACATGTGGTTTGCTTGTAGAAAAGTTGTTTTAATTGTCAACTATTTCATTAATTAATTCATGACATATCATTTGACATACTAAGAAGTTACAAGCACAGTGTTTAGCACTGGAAAATGAGAGAATAAATGAGAAATCATACTTGCTTTTAAGTACCTCACCTACAATGTAATGAATTCTAGAATTAAAACAACTTTTTCAGTATTACAGTTAGGTTGCAATAATTGAGCTGATTATGTGTTTGGATAGAGCAAGTAAAATTCTCTTGTATTCTCTGAATTTTATGCTATAACTTTTTAAGAGGAAATGGGAGTACATTTTGAAATAATATTCACGGAATATACAGTTGGATATACATTGTAGCACACACACCTCTAATACCATTCTCATAGTAGGACATTTTGACTCATATGATGGGTGTAACCTAATGTCTTGTATAGAAAAACATTAATAAATTAGCAGATAAATAAATATTCATTCTTATTTTGGCTAATTTTATTCTCTTTAAAATTATATTATGTATAATGCATGCTATAACTAATCCAAAGAAGTTAATGCAACACTTGATATGTGCAATGTGCTATCCTGGTACTATGTAGATAAAGTTTAAACAAAAGTAAGTATAGAAAATTACTTTAGGAAGTTGTATAATATTAAATGAGCTGAAACAATTGTCTTGACGGTGCTGAGCATGAGTTCTCAAACAGTGTCACTTAGCTGGAGTCAAGTAGTCCCTGTTTTCTTTAGGTGACTTTCCAGTGTGACACTGTGACCATCACTACCCAAGTCTGGCTTTATTATTTATAACATTTGTTTTTTCCCTATGGGTATTCAGATCACAATTCTTAAAATAAAATATGTCTGCAGCCATGATAATCCAGGGAAGAATAATGTTCACTAAGAGAAGTTTACTCAAACGGTAGTGAGAGTTTTCAAGAAGGAAATTACTTCTGGTTGAAATACCAGGATAGTTTTGATTTAGGACATAGTACATGTGTTGAATGAATTGCCTTGCAATTGTAATAAAAATAAAACCTTGATATCCTCACAATTCCTGCAAGACATTACCTAAATTATCAATTGGGTATTGATCAATTATTAATCAAGAAATAGCTCTGCTAGTCACTTTGAGCTCAGAATAAGACCGAACAACTGTTGTTCCTGCCCTTATGGAGTTTACCAATTTCTCAAAGAAGATGTGTTTTAAATGAGTGATTCCACGTGGGGAGAGAAATAAAAGGGAAATGCAGGATGCTATGATCTTGTCATGTTCTCTTTGGAAGTGACATTTAAACAAGACTTCTAATTACATTTTACAGTCACTGGAAATAGAAAATTCATAAATACACTCAAAAGAGCTGAAAACTTTACCTCAAATGCTTCATGGTGGAGCTATAATAGGCACCTTGGAAATCAATATCATTCTGAGTCCTGTGCAAATCCTGATAATCTGCTAGGTTTATTCTCATGGGAAAATAAAGTATGTTGATAATAAAATTATTCTTTCCTGGATCTTTTCTCCTAAAATGAGAGGAATTTAAAAGTAATTATTTCTATGTTCCTCTTTACGTATGTGTTTATCCCTCTAGGATCTCACACTTCTCATCTATCACCATTGAACTTTACTCAGCAGTTACTGTAAAAGTCATCTAAAATTTTACTGCTCTTTAGAAACTCCTCTCCTCCTGCAGCAACCTTCCATGACATAGAATTTCTTACAATGAAGTCACAGTAGCCAATGTTGTTTCCACAAGCTGATATATAAGGTACTGGAAAACAGCTGGAAATATTATGATTGCACAAATGTGAAGTAACAATGGCAGAAAATATAGTTTACTATTTCATAGTTCTGAAGGCAACAGATTCTTTACTCTTGGTATTTTATCAGTGACAGATTTTATCTACTTTCATTATCTTCTCTTCTTTATACTTGGGCTCTTGGGATAGCATAGGAGGGTTGGAATAATTTTGTTTAATGCTAGGTAAGCTATGCAAATAAATATAAATTAAAGATTAATGAGTCATGTCTGTGTCTCAAAAATATATCCTTGGTTCCAATGAGAACGTGTGGCACATAAGGCATATTTGTGTCCTTACTTCCAAAGCTTCCAAGCATCACATGGCTTCAGAGTACTACAGAGGGGTTAATTATGTAAAGTGCTCTTCCCTCTCCTTCATGTTCACACACACACATGCATACACACTTGTATCCATTGCATCAACTATCACAAGATTATATTCATGCAGATACTTTTCAAATTTCCATCTATAAATGCTACGTATTTTGAAAACATCAAATAAGAGGTGCATTCAGCATATAGTTGGAAAATGCTGCCTGGGAACATTTAACGACCTCCTGGACACATATTTTTTCAAATCCTTCTAATCATCAACCTTCATAATCAGGCATTCCTGTTTATCAGGGCCTCAGATAGCAGCCCTAAAGTACACTAATTTTCTCTTATAAAGGACACAAATATTATATCTCAATAAAGCTAAAAATAAAAAAGAAACCAATGGATCAAGCCGAAACAGAAATCCATTAGGCAAATACGAGAAACAACACCACTGTTCCATGAACAAAACATAAAACTACCACATTTTCATTTAGAAACAAGTTACCTGGAAATACAAGTTACTTAAAAGATGCTTGATGAGTGAGAACTAAAGCAAGCATTTTTGTATAATTAGAATGCTTAAAGAAATCAAATTTTGATGATATGGTGTGTTTATGCGCACTGGCAAAAGTTACTGTTAGGGCAACTAGATACTAACTTTATCCTAAGGTCACAAACACTTCACTGCATGGCTTCTAGATGAGTATCCTAAATGTTTGACTCTGTGCTTTGCTCTCTGTATATTCCATTGTCACCCCAAAACCTTCTTATCGACCTGGTCTTTCATTAGCACTTTATTACCAAGAATATAGTAACAAACATTTTTGGTGTCCCGGTAACCATTTGGTCTCTTTGAGGTGATTTTGCACATTTGGACTCACTTTCATATTTTGTTGATTTCATAAACTCTCATAGGACAGTCTATTTCCCTCATTTTATAACTATACTTAAATACCTGAATTTGCCCTCGTGAACCACCTACAATTATTATACTGTTTGGCTTTGAGTGTTTCTTTTTCCTTCAGTAATGTTTACCTCCTCTTATATTACAGTGTGCTTTATTATATCAATGATGTAATCCAGCATTCTTGATATTTACGTGTATTGAAAGAAAATTTCCACAAAGTTTCACATCGAGGGTTACAGTGCTATCGAATAGAATATACTGTGGTCTACATATGTAATTTAAAATTTTCTAGTAGGCACATTAATAAAAGTAAAACAAAACAAGTAAACAATTTAATAATATGGTTTATGAAAAATATATCATTAAATTATTTGTTCAATATGTAATCAATATAGATTTATGAATAATATATTTTCATTTTTCCATGTAATTGTTCAAAATTCAAGGGTTCATTTTATACTTAAATTGTATCTCAATTCAGACTAACCACATTCCAAATATTCAGTATCTGTACATGACTAGTCGTTGTCATAAGGTCAGTGCAGCCTTAGATGTATACAAAGACTCTAACCCACAACTTCAAAGTTTTCATATGCAATGACCTCAGCTCCTTTTCAATGGTGTATATATTCCTTTTTATATTTGCAGATTAAGTATTCTCTTTGATTTATTATTTTTGATTATTTGACAGCCTCACTGTATAATATCATCTTCAAAAATGGGAAATCATTTATTTCTATTTATCATATTTCACTTATTAAAATATTTTTCATATTTTAGTTAATGTGCTAAACTAAAAAAATGTAAATAGTCACAAAGCATGTAAATTTACTTGATTGAAAATATGTGGGCAATATGTTTTCCATATTTTAATTTAATATTTGAATAGGTGTAATAGAATTAACTGGTTCAACTCTCTTCAACTGTAGATTTGAAAGTATTGCAAATACATCCCAAATGTTCATTTTTCTTTCATTTTTTAATCTTTATTTATTTATTTATTTATTTATTTAACATCTTTATTGGAGTATAACTGCTCCATAATGGTGTGTTAACTTCTGCTTTATAACAAAGTGAATCAGCTATAAATATACACACGTCCCCATATCCCCTCCCTCTTGTGTATCTCTCCCACCCTCCCCATCCCACCCCTCTAGGTGGTCACAAAACACTGAGCTGATCTCCCTGTGCTATGCGGCTGCTTCCCACTAGCTATCTATTTTACATTTGGTAGTTTATATATGTCCATTCCACTCTCTCACTTCGTCTCAGCTTCCCCTTCCCCTTCCCCATGTCCTCAAGTCCATTCGCTATGTCTGTGTCTTTATTCCTGTCCTGCCCCAGGTTCTTCAGAACTTTTCTTTTTTTTTTTTTAGATTCCATATATATGTGTTAGCATATGGTGTTTGTTTTTCTCTTTCTGACTTACTTCACTCTGTATGACAGACTCTAAGTCCATCCACCTCACTACAAATAACTCAATTTCGTTTCTTTTAACTGCTCATTTAGGTGCTTGTGACAATTTTTTAAATAAATGATGGTGTGAAGAGAAGATATCTGTTTTTTTTTTCTGACAGGAAGTAATATTTTAGGGTCATTTTTGAAATAAGAAATTTAAGAAGAGCGTAGAGCCTAAATTTATATTCAAAATACTCTACTCAATTTTCTTAAAGACCTTCTAACTGTTCTCAGGTAATAGAAACAGATTTTTTTTAATGGCTTTCTTTTACTTTAGGCTATGGTCAACATCAAGAAAGTCTATAAAACTGATATGTGGTGCCTAGATGGATATATCTCATTCAGATACCATGTGGGTTTAGACAAAATTACTCTTAATAAGAATGATACATTGTTGAAAGATATTCAATATATACTATCCATTAGTTAGAAAGACAAAATGTTTTCACTATGAAAATTTCTAAGGATAGTAAAAAACACTTTTGCTCTACCTTTGTATATATATTAGTGCCCATCTTTAGTTTTTTATAAATTGAGGTATAAAGAAATACTATGAAAATTTTAACAGGGGAATTTTTTGTTCTTAAAATACTTTATTTTTATGTTTCAACAAAATGCTTTAAAAATGATTTATAAGATATTTGTTCTAAATATGACCTTTACTACATCATGGTGTAATGTTTTCCTATTATATTTGACTTTAGTAGAGAACTAGTATACTTAATAAAAAATATACATTGTACTTTTAAAAACATTACAATGAGCATTGAAATATATATACAATAATCTTAAGAAATACTCAAAATAGTAGAAATAATATAGAAATAATACTGATAGAATGGATGCCTCCTACTGGCTTAAGCCAGAGCCTTATACATAAATACCACATTTGATCATACTTAATTTTCAAGAAATAAAACAGACTTCTTATTATCAAATACCATAATTAGTATCTTGTCCAAATTTTATCTTGTTTCAAAAATATAGTGCATCAAAATACAGTTTCTGTAAAGTTTGAATAACTTTATATACTAAGTAGTACAATTAAGGAAAAGATCAATCACTATGCCTTGTTCAGAGCAAGCAGTAAAGAAGGCATTTGTTGAGAGAATGGATGATTAACATTAGCATATGTCTTTATAATACTAATCATTATTATTTTAAATACCCAGTTGCATAAGTAGGCTGTTATTTATCAGTAAGTTAATGTAGTGTTTTCTAGTGATGATAGTTGATTTACTATCAGGGTCTTACTGGAAAGGTAATGAACAATACCTAGTTAATGTTTATCCACTTTTTTTTTTTCTTTAAGCATCCACCTTAGACAAAGATGGCATGTTTGATAGGTTTCCAGGAGAGTGTGACATGCTGAGGGTGAAGATTTAGGAAGCAAGTAGATGAGAACTGTTACTGTCTGGGAATGGCATTTACAGAGTTGAGTATGGAGTGGTAGAGAAGATTCAGGAATAAGGCAGAAATCTATTCCCCTATCTCAGTTGCTTTCTCACTCAGAAGGTAAGAGAACAAAATGTATGCATGAATGGTCAATTCTTATTCTGTAACTTTGTAAAGTACCTGGACTTTAAATCATATTTCTTACATATAGTTGTTTGCTAATTTAATGATATTTTAGTAAATCCATAATTACTAAAATAATTATTTGATTACTGAAAAAAATGACACATTTGCCACATAGATTTAAATAAATATATTTTAGCTGTTTGTTTCAAAGTTGTTTTTGTATTTCTATATTTTATTGCTATTTAAAAATTATGATTTGCTTCAATCCAGATAATTTTAGTAACTAAATAACCAATTAGAATATTTATTAAATTCTATTATATTCCCTGTTCACTAGCCAGTACAAAACAAACAATAATAAATGATAAAATTCCAATTCTCAGCACAATCCTTTGCATTATAAGAGATACACAACTTTTTTTAGTAACAAATGCTATTAACTACTTATACAAAACTTTGACAGGGAGATTTATGTTGTTTTACTCTAATTATGACATGAGCAATGTGAATGCTATGGAAGTAAGAAATGGCAGACCTTGTATATGAAAACTATGAAAAACAGTGATTTTTATGATATTAAAAGCAGAAGGAAAGAGAAGGAATTAAGGATTTTCTTTAAGTATGAAAGATAAGTAGATAAAATATGTTCTATTTTTTCCATTAGATTATTTATATACATTTGAATAATATTTGGAAGAAGAGAAAACAGAAACATTCATACTCACACTTATTGTCACATGCTAAAATGTCTATTCTTACTTTAGAATGGCCTATTAAGGTATTATTATTTTAAATGTCTTCCTGTTAAGTGCTGTGAATTTATTGCACTTGAAAATATATTTAGATAATAGAGAGTTTGCAGATTCACTATTCTTTAAAACAGAATATTGGCTTACATTTGAATGATAAGTGGAATTAATTTATGGACCAGAAAATATTCCTTTCTTCATACACATTCATGCCAAAAAAAGGGAGATCTAAAGCATTATCTTTAAAGGTTCTACTATATGTGGAATGTATATAAGATATACATAATATACATTCTTATATAGTAATATATATTAACACATATATAAGTTAGACATTCTTGAATAAGTGGATTTGATAAGAATAAAGTCAGTTATTTTTTTCTGAGAATAAAACATCTAAATCAAAGTTGAATTTCCATATTTCCATAAGTTTTTTTCTTTTTTTCAACTTATCTTAAATCTTTAAAAATTGTCACTAGTAGCACAGGTTCTCTCAAGTATTTGTCTATTTAAAACCTCAAAGAAAGTGTAAATTATGTAAAATATTAATATGGGGTGTCATTACTGTAAATTTGTGTAAAGGGGTTTGATTAGTCATTTTCATAACATTGAAATTCCAGATAACAAAGATCCAACATATTTAAATAATAAGCACTATTACTATTTTCTTATTTCACATGTGCCAAAAAGAATGTTATGTTAACAATTTTATTGGTTAAATTACATTCAAATACTATCAAATTATTATTATTTGATTGTTTTAAAAAGCTGAGAGCACACAAAATATAAATTGAAGATAATATAGTTAAAGCAAAAGAAAAAGAGAAAAGAAACTGCTTATACAGATGAAATCATGGGAATTTATTTCAAAAGTGGGCTTCTTTCAAAATTATTTTCTTTTAATTCTTTGAGTTCTATGCATATTAATGTAACATCAGTACAATGCAGGAGTGAAAAAAAAATCAAGTTTGTTCTCATTCACACCATGAAAATCCTTAAGGATTAAAACAGCTTTTATTTCACCACCTGGCTTGTTTTATGAATTAAGTCTGTGTGTGCGTATGTGTGTGTGTTTGAAAATCCCAATCAATACTTTAGCACTGCTTGACAACTGACATTCCAGGGCTTCAGCTTATCCTTATTAATCATATCTATATCTATCTATATATATATAGATAGATATAGATATGATTATAACTACTAAATTTTTATACCTAAGAGAAAATTAAACACTGCTAGGTTTGCTCAGAAAAAAAAGATAATATATAAATTATTTAAAGCATATTATTATATGAATGAAAAATGTCACTGAATTATTAAAACTGATTTTTTTAATTTCCTAGGACAAATCCCCTTTGCTGACATATGATATGTAACCATTATCTGTTGTTGACTAACAAACTAGCTCAAATCCCAGTGGCTTAAACAAACATTTATTATTACGTCTCATGAGTCTGGAGGCTGTGGATTCGCGGATATCATCTGGGCTTCCTCGGGCTTCTGTGGGGCATCTGGCTCAGGCATCTGCAGTTAGGCTGGAGGCTTCACTCAAGGCTGGCTTGGCCAGAGTAGCTTGCTTGGGTAGTTCTGCTCCATCCTCTATTTCTGACCTGAAGACCAGCCTGGACATCTTTCCAGTGAAAATGGTAGAAGCATAAAAAGGCAAAAAGAATACACTGGGCCTCATGATAACTAAACCTAGAACTGAGAACATCATTACTATTGTCACTCAATTAGCCAACTCATGATTGAATTCACTGATGGGAATTGCTTCCCATGCACAGCAGGAGAACACTGAAAAGAGTAGATTCTGAAAAAGATGACATGTTAAGACCATTGATACAAAGTTACTACAGAATGAAAAGTTAATTTTCATTATGCTTTAAGTACATGATAAAAATAACCTAATGTAGGTTTAGTCTCAAAACTAAACAGAGAAAAGCAAGTTAAAATAACAGTGAGATACCACTTTTTAATCAGGTATGCAAAAAACCAAAAAAGAAATGGATATTAACTTTATGAAGAGATGTTCCTTACTAGAAGTTATATAAATAAGTGTAGTCAACTTGGAAATTGTCAATATTTGATAACACTGAAAATATTAAGAAGATATGACTGAGCAATACAACTTTTAAGTACTTAAATATTTTGGACTGCCATACATCTGAGAATGTGACAAAACAAATAAATCCATTTCACAGGAAAATTCATATGGTACATACACGAAAAAGTTTTCATATTTTTAGGTCTTTCATTTAAACACTACAGCCAATATAATATCTGCTAAGAGCCTATGAACTCCATTCACAGGTATGTAGGAGTTAAGGATGAAGATGTTCATGTAATACTGTCTGGAATAGCAAAATTTGGTATCATTCCAAGGGACTAAAGAGGAAGATCTACAGAATACAATGTGGTTACTCACATGGAAGAATATCACAAAGCCATTCAAAGACTCTAATAGACCCTCAGATATAAATATGAATGAATCTCAGTAGCATAATGATGACTGAAAAAGATGAAATTCAGTATTAGACCTTGAATACTATGCAATTTTTCAGTTAAGAAACTCACAGAATGGCATTATATGATTATGGATGCCTATGTGTTTGACTTGGAAAACTTATATTAAATACCAGAACGAGTGTGACTATGGTAGTAGAATTCAGATTTTACTTGAAATAAAGCATAGAAGAGGGGAAGAAAGATCTATGTCTGAATGGATTATTTTAATGTATTTCTAACTAAGGATTATAATTGATTGGAAAGGCCCAATCTGTGACTTAATGCCATGCATAAATTTTGTGATTTTTCCCCCAAAGAAAACAAATAACATTTTTAATATGTATATATATATATATATATATATATATATAAAATTGACAAGTTAGTCCACTTCTCTAAACCTCAGTTTCCTCACTCATTAAAGGAATCATACCAGTCACCACTTGAAAAACATATAGTGAAGATTAATTGAGAAGATATATGCAAAATAATAATGAGTGTTTGTCAGGTTAACAGTTGTTGGTTTAACATTTATTTATTGAATATCTACTATACATTATCAATGTAGGTCCAGAAGAAAGTAGTGAACACACAAAAGATATTTTTTCTTTCATGGATCTTGAATTTTATATGGGTGCTGTTGAACCAATGAAAGAGTATATGATGGATGGATCAGTGGATGTATGGATATACATAGAAAAATATCAAAGAATGATGCTTGCCATATTGCAATATTAAAATAGAGTTGATATCATAGGCAGTGATTGGGTAGCCAATAGTAGATTTAGTGATCAAGGCAGAGTTTCTCAGAAGGCTGCCTTTAAACTGAGCTATGAATGATATGAATGGGGAAAATAGGGAAGATCATTGCAGGAAGAGGAAAAATCACTAAGGTAGAAAAGAAATGTGTGTGTTCAAGGAAGCATAATAGGCCTGAGTCGTGGGAACATTGTAGGGAAGGAAAAGACTGGTAAAAAATAATCACAGAAATTTGCATGAACAACATATTCAAGGTTTGAAAGCCAAGGTAGGGAGTCATAATTTGATTCCAAATCATATGAAAAAAATTGCATGGCTTTAAGCAAGTGAGTGATATAATACAATTTACTTTTAAAATAACCTCTTGGTTGCCAAGAGGACAACGCATTCCTGGGAATAAAATGTAAGTGAGGAGATTTTAGGAAAATCTTGAAGTAATCCAGGTGTGAAATGATAGTGGCTTGAACAAAGGGGAGAGAGATAAGAATAGAAAAATAGTAGATATACAGGACCAGTTTTTCAGGAGATTCCAGATTCCTGATGAATTAGGTGTGGTAACTAAAAGAAAGAGCAGAAACCAGAAAAATTCTAGCAAGATAATTGCTGATTATTGCAAGGTGATTCTTAGTGATTATTATGTGGGTGTTGTTTTTGCCTTAAGTGGACTCACAATCTTAAATAAAAGATGCATGCAAATAAATACTTATGCTATGTACAAACCACTTAGATTTTATTTTTAAAAATAATGTTAGTAGTGGCATATTAAGAAAACCTAGCTTATTTATCATAGTACCTAAAAATATTCCTCTCAGAAAACAATAAACTGAGTAATAAATAAAAATAATTGCTATAATGAGAAGGAGATCCTTAAATTAAAGTAAGAAACAAACAAGTAGGGAAGTCGTGGTATTTATATTTAAAGTTTATTTCGAGCCTCCAACAGCTAAAGCCAAAAGAGAAATCTAATGGATTAACAAATTGTAATTTTCTGATAGCTGGCCGCATATGAGACAACAGTAGAAACACCAAACATTTTCTGGCTCTGATCTGGGAGAAACTGCTAGAGAGAATTTAAACAATATGAAGAACAGCATACCCTCTTGGTTTCTCATATTATTTCAGAATAATATTTGAGCTTTGCATTTACATAAGCAAGTGGCCTATTGAAGCAGAGCCAAATCCAATCTCTTTGCTGCACAGAAAGAGAAGCTGGCAGCATTAAAATAGAGGTTTGTCCCCAGTGAATTGACAATATTTCTTATGGAATAGCCTTAAGTTCCTTAAGAGTCCAGCATGCAATTAATTATTTTATTCATTTATTTAACAAATATTTATCATTATCATTTGTTTTAGAATAATTGTGTTAAGACAACTCTGTGTAAGCAGTTACTTAAAATCACATAAATAAGGATCAGGCACGTTCTTCTTTGTCCATGGTGGTAAAACATGCAAATGAGAAGCAAAAATATAACATAAAAGTGGTAATTGAACTAAGCCATTTGTAGATATAGTCTTGTGAGAGGGCTTTTTATTTTATAAGAGAGATAGAGATTTATTTGTTGGTGTGTTTGCTTCCCTGAATGGAGCACTTACTTGGAAGACTTCAAGAACTTCAAAAATGGAATGTTTTTGGCCATAGGAAAATGGGGGAAAAGGGCATCACTGGGAAAGAAAAAAAAAGAATGAAAGTGCAGCAGAGGGGAAGGGTATAAAAGTAAGGATAAATCGTTAAGCATGGCTTGAGGTTTTGTGATATAATGATGAATGCTGGAGATAAATCTGAGAAAGTGGATTACAAATGGAATCTAGAGCAGCTTTCCTGTTTTCAAATGTACACTTCCCTGCAGACTACATGGAAATTTATTGGCAATTAAGGCATATAAAAGCCATGCTTTAGGAAAATCAATCTGACAGCAATGAGAAGGAGGAAGATGGAGTCCCCCTGGAGCTAACTTGGTGTCTTGCACTCACCATCCAATACTTAGACTTGGAACTATTGGCCTGCTTTAGTCCAATAGAACTCTACAAATGTACATCTCTGTAGTAACAAAGACTAAGGGAACTGAACAGAAAGTTTTGGCATGTCAAATGTATTGCTTGCTTCTCATGAAAGAAGAAGGGTGGCCAGACTTTTTAACGTAAAGTCATGACAGATGAGTGGATGGAGAAGAAAACTTTAGAGGCAGGAAATGAACACGCTTCTCCACACCACAAACTAGGAAAGCTTGCATTGGTCACCTTATTGTGTGTATATTTATACATTTATGGAATAAGAATCTAGTCCTGCATTACTTTCCATGAAAAATTCCACTGAAAAACAGAAAATAAAATGAAAAAACAGTCTATTACATCAGTGGAAATCAAGAAACACAGCAAGCAGCATGAGAGAAATAGAACAATGTTTCATTCTCAGCTCTGCTTTAGATCAGTTTATTAAAATGGAACTATCTCCTCAGTGTTTTGCAAGAATTGACATGTAAAATGTATCAATGTGTACTTCCTAAAAGAATGTTTATTATATATCATTTCAAGTTTATCATTTCAAAGTTGAAAAATATAGTAAAATATAGCTTATTATGGAATATAGTAAAATAATAAATATAATAAAATGTGAACATAATATAATAAATATAATGAAATATAACAGATATAGTAAAAATAAGTATAACAAAAAATTATGTACTAAATACATATAAAATATACTAAATTTTATTTATATTATCATATGATTATAAAATAATGTAAAATATAATTTTGCATTTATAGTATTTCCCAATAGAAGTATATACATTTTTTCATGTTAAATTTAGTTATTTTGTTTTCTAAAGCTTTTCTTGAGTATGTTTACCACAGACAAAACTATTTGTCTCACTATTAGATTTTAATATTTGTGTATCTTATCTATTAATTTAGCTATAATATTTATGAGTTTGTATCTTATTTTCACTGCACATATTTTATGATTCTTCTAATTCTTGAAATGGATTATTTTATTTATTTTATTCCATTTTGATTTAAAACATACCATTTAAACATGTAAATTTTTGTCTGAATACAGTTTTTTTGTCTCTATAAAGAGTGATAAAAAATGTTTTGGTTTTGTTTACTAAGTGTGATCTAATTGCAGTTTCACATTGTTTCCAAAATATAAAAAGTTTAAAGAAACTTTTATCACTATTTGCTGGTTTTCTTGAATTATGATGGAAGAACAGAAATATTATTTACTCACTTTTGATATTGCTATTGTGCCTAATATAAGCTAAATTTTGTGACTAGTTCCAGGGCCTTGGAAAAATTTTGCTCTTTATCTTTTGGTATTAATTTGACATACTTCCAAGCATATAAATTAAACTATTAATATCGTCTATGTGATATGTTTACTTTTTTTCCCCAAAGACTGAAGTATGAATATTAACGTCAGAAATCACTTCATAGCTTTTGCGTGTTGCTCTTTCCCCCTTATAATTAACCCTTTGTTGAGACCAAATACTTCAAATCAAAAAGCATGTGTGAATTGCCCTTACGCTTGTGTTCTGTTTTTGAATGTAATTCTCAAATCCTTTTCCTATGGGAGGATAGGGCAATCGTCCCTTGGATGACATAGTCACACTCCATTGACTCTTTCCTTGCTCAATTTTAGTACTTTCTCTCCAAAAGCTCTCACTCAACCACAATCCTCACACCTCAGTCTTCCTGGGAATTGCTTCAGAGTTGTGACAAGGACAGTTTAGGTTAAACAATGAAGTAATATTCATTAAAACATAATATCCTTGAAGTAATATTCATTAAAACATAATATCCTTTAAGAATAAAGGTAAATTTCAGATTTATATAGGCTTTGGATGCTTTAAACAAGAACAGATAAAATGGCTTTCAAAATGTTCCCTTTTCTCTGTCTTTCAGGGTACAATACTTGGGTATGCAATAATGCAAGTCTGAGACAGATTTTCCTCATTCTCACTCTACCTGCCTTAATATTAGAGGGGGATTCCTTCCAGATTCTGGATTTAGATTGCAAGTAGTATTAGAGTTTTGTGTTTTTCCTGTGACTTCATGTGAATTTTACTGAGAAGTTTGGTGACACTGCATTGGAGACAAAGAGCATATTCAACCAGAAGTCCTGTGGCTCACATATTTAACAAGAACAAAGCAGCTAGCTATTTTCTTAATCACCAATCTGCCTTCCCACAAAGCTGGAAATCTTAGTCACTTCCAGAGCTAATCTTTCCTTTCTCCATCCTGGTCTGTGGATTGGTGTGGCTTCATCAACAGACTCTTGCCCTCTGGCTCCTAGTTGGGTTTTGGGATGGAAAGAATGAGAGATGGTTGGAAGAGGGTAGGAGAATGGGGTTAGGTAGTTTGTTTCCTTGGTTCTCTACTCTAGACCTGGTTCCTGTTGATTGGCTTTGGAGTAATGCAGGCTCCCTACACTATTCCTTGGGGTATGCTTCACTATTCACACAACTTTGTAAATCTCCCCTTTATTAAAATAGCATCATATTATCAAGAGCATGTTATTTCTTTTCCCCAGGTACACTGACTGATACACATCATTGAATAAATTATGCTTTTACAGCCTTTGCTACATTCAATTACTTATATATAGTCCCAACTCATGTCTCTAACTCCCAATATTGACAACATTGACAATTCCTGATATATGTGCAAACCTTAAGCCTGTAGCTGTTACATTTAAAAAGTGCAACTCATGGGATGCAACCATAGTGGATTTTTATTTTATCTACCACTGACACTTCATATGTGCTGGAAATAGCTGGATCTTCCTCTGCTGCAGGATAAAATTTAGTAAAACTTCAATAAAATTTATTGCGACTTTGACTTTCACACACACACACACACACACACACACACACACCCCTATTTCATTTAAACAATTAGTATCCCAAGTCTGGTTGTAATAGTTGAGATTTCATCTTCTCCATCTCAGCAACCTGCAGGAAGGAGCCTGTTCTTCATCTTTGTCTCTAGAGGGAGCCATTCAGTTATGTTCACTCCACAACATTGGAAAATCTTTGCCCCACCCAAATACACATTATTTTCATTTTGCCATTCTCCAGCTCTGTACGGTCCACATTTTCTCCACTTCTTAGTAATTCAGTAACATTTGAGAGATTTAAATGAAAGCAAGAATAACTGACAGTGTTGAACTTTACCTGAGCCCTATGCTCCTGGATAACAGCAACAGTCTGTTGAAAGAAATCAGAAAGAAGAAAGAAGAAACAGAAAGAAGAAATATAATCTTTTGTGTCTGGGAAAGAGCTTCTTTCAAAGAAACATCCAGGGCTTTCCTGGTGGCGCAGTGGTTGAGAGTCCGCCTGCTGCTGCAGGGGACACGGGTTCGTGCCCCGGTCCGGGAAGATCCCACATGCCGCGGAGCAGCTGGGCCCGTGAGCCGCTGAGCCTGCGCGTCCAGAGCCTGTGCTCTGCAACGGGAAAGGCCACAACAGTGAGAGGCCCGCGTACCGCAAAAAAGAGAAACATCCATCCCCCTTTGACTAAAATAAGACTCCCAGATGGAATGACAGGGACAGACACAATCCCGAAAATCCCATTGTTTGTCTCATACATGATTAGCTGAATGGTTTGCCTTCAGTAGCTAATAAGCAGGACAAAATGCTTATTAACTTGTCCTGAGCAAAATTTAGCCAGGTGTCTCCTCTCCACACAAGACACTGACTCGACCTACTCTTCAGTAGGCATATGAGTGAAAAACAATCTCTCCTTCATGGCCTCTCTTGAGGATCTATTGATCTCAAAAAAAAAAAAAATTACGGATCAGTAAAATATCTTCTGAAAATACCTTGTGCTTATCCCACACACCCCCACACATGGTTCTTTCCAGCCTTGTTTATTTCTCCTTATAAAAGAGAAACCATTTTTCCTCATGGATGCCTAACTTTGCCTAACTATTGCAACAGTCCGTTTCCCCTTATTGCAGTAATTCCCCTATCCCCATTGCAACAGTATTTTCAAATAAAGTGTTTCCTTACCTAAGTCTAGATTTGTTTTTCATTTGACATAATGATATCCTGTATTCCAGGCTAAAGTAGAGACTCCTCAATACTGATAAGTAATCTTTATGATTCAAATTTTTATTGTTTATTAACTACTTGTTTAAATAGCAGCTCTATAAAATATCTCCAATTGTTCCAAATTTCTTGCTTTGTCCTAGTCTCCCTTCATATTTTCAGCAGAAATTGTATTCTCATTTATTAAAATTGATGCTTACATGAGAAACTTTATATGTCTTCACTGAGCTATATTTTTCCCTTTTTGCTAAAAATAACCCTTCACCTGTACCTTTGAATCTTAGTCCTCCCACACATAGAGGACTCAATCAATTATTTTTATTGCTAATATTTATTTATTATTATTATTGCTCAATCAATTATTTCTTCAAACTTACATCTTGTAGCTCTCTCCCTCTCCATCTATATTAGTCATTCGTAGAGGCCTTGGAGGTATCTTATCATATTTAAGACAGCAACACAAAAAACAAAAATGTTTTTCCTAGACCCTACCAACTTGTACTCTTTTCTCCCCCTTTCCTTTTCTTGCCAAATCTCCTGAAATAGTCATCTTTGTGTCCTCTCCCTCACCATGCTCTCATTATTGATCATCTTGGTGTTCTTTCCACATCATCTGAGTGTAACTGCTTTTTTGAAAACTAAGTCCATAAGCACTTTCTAAGGCTTAATCTATCTTGACCACATACAATGAAAACTGCTGAGAACTTCACTCCAAATGAAAAGTTTTCTTGGAACTCCATCTGTCCTTGACTTCTCTCAGACTAAGTAATCTAGTTTCTGTTACTCTGTTCAACTGATCATTTTCTTTCTTCAAAAGTTGTTCCTATTTCTCCAATTGCTACTCAATTGAGAGTATTAGCTCAAAATTCTGTTTTGCTTTTGGGTACTTATTTTTTTCTATTTGTTTTTTTGTTTGTTTGTTTTTTCTTCTTGGAAAATTCATGCTCTCATGATTTCAAGTGTAATCTCTAAAGAGATAATATCCAATTCCAGTATTCAGCTCTTATATCTTACATACATCATGTGCTTCTTTGAAACATTTTAAATGTCACATACCTCAGATAAAACTATTTCTTCACCTTCGTTATGTGACTTTTCTTTTGGAATTTTCTTGATCGCCAAGTTTTCCATTTTGTTTCCCCTATTTCCTCTCCCTCTTTCTTGTTCTTTTCATTCAATAATCCCTAAATTCTTATATAAAACTCATGTGCAATGTAAATATATGATATTGATATATAATATATGTATATATATGGATCTGAGAGCTTTTATTTTTCCAAACTGGATCCTTACTTTTACAATTTTGAAGAGGAATCCAATTAGAGAATGTGTAAATAGTAAAAAATTGAACTGTTTTCAAGAATCTCAGTAGATAAATGATACAGAAGCTGAGTTCTTCTAGTTGAAAGAGGATCACAAGGCCTGGAGGCCGCTTGACTTGTCTCATCTGACCCTTCCCAGTAGATGCTGGAGCAACGTCAAGGACCCAGTACAGAATTGCTACTGGAAATTATTCTCCCAGTGTTTCTTGAATCTACGTCTTCTATTCTCACCAATCAATTTATTTTCTCCTTTTGTTTTGTAGATACCCTCAGAAAACGTCATTCAACTCCTCCTGCTTCCTAGTACCAAATTTCCTCTATAAGTACCTAATGTGGTAATCAGGGAGCTCCTCTTCCCCATGTCTTGACTCCCCACAGTTTTACCAATTATGTTCCAGTTTACATCTGTGGAACATGTGGATATTCTCCAATTTAGAGTCAACTTATATTTCTAGACTTATCTCTCATAACTTCATGTCAAGTCAACATCAAATTCTGTATTTTCTGCACCTTTCCCATGGTCTCCTGCCCCTGCATATTAACTCATGTTTTTATTTCAGACTAAACTGTTATCCCACTTTTTTGGTAAAGGAAATTGTAAACATCTGCAAATCCACACTCAATTTAAACTCCACATTTTTTAAAGCATTTCCCCCCAAATCACCTGACATCATCTCCTTTGCCTTTGAACTGACATACCTTGTGTGAAAATTTATTTCAGCACTCATCCTCTGGGCTGACAATCCAATGGTACCCAATGAGAGATCTGTGCCAATTGGTATAATTTTGAAGCATATCTATTGGTAAATAGTTACTGCCTGGGCCTCCTGAGGTTCCCCATCCAATTATTCAAACTAGTATGTGAAGGTTTAAGAGACTGGAGAAACAGAGATACTACCTGGATCCCTTCCAAATTTAACACATGCCAAGTAACTGAGAAAGTCCACAAATGCAGACGCTTCTCTAGGACAGGCCTAGAAGCTGTAGGGCTGATGCCATCCTATTGGTAGTACTAGCACTCAGGAGGTCAAACAGCTTAGCACTTATAAGAACCCAGAGATCATGAGCATCAGTATCTGGCCTCTACCGACCAGAAATTTATCCATCTGCCTGTAGAAACTGCTGTTTCTGCCATGAACTACGGGGATCATGAAATAGTTTGAATACCACCACAATCTATAACATTCATTTCCTAACATAGTTAATTGAGTTAATGCATGTAAAGCACTGAGAACTGTGAACAGTGTGGGTTAATTGCTACGTAAGTGTGAGCTCTGTTATTATTGTCATCATCATTGCTATTAATATTAAGCTATGTCCATTTTTGGTAACAGATTTGCTTATTTAAACTGACATACCTTGGAGAATCTAACCTTTATAACCTTTATATTATCTATTTAATAATAATATGTTTCCTAAAAATTAATTGGGAAATAAGAGTGTAAAATTATTTCCCTAAATTTACTGCAGTGGATTTATGTGACTACTTCTGCGTAGGACTACAAAAGACACAAAGAGGTGTCATCTAAAAACTATCAAAGTATTGCTAATTTACATGGCCTCATGGCTTATGTATGAAATGTTATATTTGAATTACAATAAAGACATATTGTAATAAACTTAAAATAAGTTTCTAGTTTCTATTCTTTTGTAATGCCATACCTGTTACAGTTAGTGTACCCTAGAATAAATAAATAGATCAAAAACAGATCAAACATATTAATCAGCCATAAAGAGAAACAAAATTGAGTTATTTGTAGTGAGGTGGATGGACCTAGTGTCTGTCATACAGAGTGAAGTAAGTCAGAAAGAAAATAAAACAAATACCATATGCTAACACATATATATGGAATGTAAAAAAAAATAAATAAAATGATCATGAAGAACCTAGGGGCAGGACGGGAATAAAGACACAGACTTACTAGAGAATGGACTTGAGGACATGGGGAGGGGGAAGGGTAAGTTGGGATGAAGTGAGAGAGTAGCATGGACATATACACACTACCAAATGTAAAATAGATAGCTAGTGGGAAGCAGCCGCATAGCACAGGGAGATCAGCTCCGTGCTTTGTGACCACCTAGATGGGTGGGAGGGAGGGAGACACAAGAGCGAAGAGATATGGAGATATATGTATATGTATAGCTGATTCACTTTGTCATAAAGCAGAAACTAACACACCACTGTAAAGCAATTATACTCCAATAAAAATGTTAAAAAAACACCCCAAAATACAGATCAAACTATTTTGGTTAATGAAATGGAAGGAGGGAGGATGCAACAAGTGATGGATAGAAATGTTGTTTAGGTCGAGTCATATATGATTTCATCAGAGATTGGTGCCTGGAATTAAACCTGTGAAAAAAAATGTAGGAAGAAAATAGGTATGATATTAAGAATAGACTATCTTCCAATTTTCTGAACTTCAATTGAGCATAAAGTCAATACAGGTAGAGTAAAAGAACCCAAGCATGGCTGATATTCAGATCATCCAGAAATCAATGGATTTAGAATGAGTGAAACTATTGATTTTATAAATGCTGAACTATTGATCAGGCACACCATGGGCCTGTTAGCATGAAAGCGTAGTTTAAAACTCACATGTGAGCAGTTCAAAATACAATATAACATGATGAAAAAGGCTTTGCTTACTATTGTTACCATAGATAGAAGGTCTGTTAGCCTGAGAATCTTATGATATTTCTCCCATCAGAAAAGTTCTTTAAATCTGATATTGATGACTTTACATGACAGCAGAGGAAGATCACTAGCTTTTTACTTACCATTCCCTGGATCATTGGAATATTCTTTTAGGTGGTTTTAAGAATTGAATCACAGTTGATACAGCTTTATTTTGAATGCTTATTAAAAAAGTTTTATTTTTTTAATTATAAGATTGAACTAAACGTTGTCACTAAAAACTTTTTTCACAACAAACTCCTGCAAAATATGATAATGGCTTCCAATTTCTTGTTTTGTATGTGCATAGTCTGGAACTGAAATAAAAGTGTGTATCTTTTATTAAGACAATTGCATTTAATTTTTATGCTTATTTTTTCAGTGATTGATCAACATCTTTTCACTATGTCACTTAGTAATTGCATCCTGTGATATGTGGCTCACTCAGATTTCAAATATGTTGGTTTTATCTCTCCAAAGAGCTTAATACCTTTGTCAAAACAGTCATAAAGTACAGTAAAGCTCTGGATCTATTGTAAGTATTAACAAAACAATTGGTTTTCTGAAACCATTTTTATTTAGTTGAAAGATCTAGGAAAAGTCTCAAAATTTAATTTACATAATACCTTTATTTCATTATAGTTTTAATTGTGAGGGAAATTAAAATTAATGGTATAAAACCATTAAGTCACGTGGTTGATAAGTACAAATACAAAAGGATAAGGAGGATTAAAATTTAATAAAAATTACTAATAAAACCATAAACATTTGCTCAAATCTCATGAAAGAAACAAAACAAAAAAATAGTATCACTTAACAGATGGTAGTCTTGTAGTATAAATACGTGATTACTTCAATATCCAAGAGATATTTGCTGAATATCTACTCTGCAGCCAATGTGCTAGCTACTATGAAATAATCTAAAGATGTATAAAATGAAATACCACAAACTAATGCTTACAATCTATTAGAATAAATAAGTCATATGCACAATATATTCAAATTATAATATAAGGACTGCAAATGTATTTAAAATGTTCAACTTTAATAGCTCTGGGAAAATATTTTAGGGGAAATATGCAAAAATAAGAATTAATGTTTAAACAATAATGATTTCTTTATTTAATATATATAAAATATGTTATTTATTTTGTGAATGTATAGCAAATGAACTACATATACCCACAGAATGGTGTACTGTGGTACTTTTGAAAGTCATGGTAAATTCCCCAATTTAATGAATTGGGGAAGCAACCGTGGTACCCTACTAAATAAAGAAGTGGATTAGAAAACAGTAACATGAAATCCTAGTCTACTTGCAAACATATAGAAGTTGTGTGTGTGCATTTGTGTGTGTGTGTGTGTGTGTGTGTGGTGTCTTAGTATGTTTGAGCTACTCTAACAAAATACCACAGGTTGGGTGGCTTAAACATCCGATATTTATTTCTCATAATTCTAGAAGCTGAGAAGTCCGAGATCAAAGTACCAGCCAATTAATTTTCTGGTAAGGGCTCTCCTTCTGGCTTGTAGACAACTTGCTTATCCCTGTGTCTTTACATAGTTGAGCAATAAAAAGAGAGAGAGAGAGAGAGAAACAAGCTCTCTGATCTCTTCTAAGGGTATTAATTCCACCTTGAGGATGCTACACTCAAGACCTGATCAAAACCTAATTACTTCCCAAAGACCCCATCCCAAAATACTGTCACATTAGGGGTTAGGGTTTAAATATATGAATTTGGGTGTGTGGGGCAGCACGATACAGGCCACAGCAGAGAGAGAGAGAGAGAGAGAGAGAGAGAGAGAGAGAGAGAGACTGTGTGTGTGTGTGTGGGGGGTGTGTACATGGGCTAATTGGAAACTTCTCAGTTGATCTGCAGGACTTCTAGCTTGTAAGGATCACGTTGGCCTTTAAGATTTTGTTAAAATCGGCTCAAACTCACCTCACGATCTCATGTGCTTTAATAAATAATCATTCTTTCTAAAATCTCTGGAGAACCCTGAAAATATTCACCTGTCACCTGGTCCTGCTAATCCTGTCGACTGTTCCAACTCTTTCCATTTCTGTCTCTGTGTGTTCAGGCAGCATCTGTCAAAAAATGTTTTCCCTCTTTCATCCCCTAATGAGCTCCTCTTCCTCCATCGACCCTAAAGAACCAATTAAAAATGTTTGTGTGAGCTGGATGCCATGAAAACCTGACACAACGGGGAGATGTTACTCCACAGCAGAGTACAGCTTACAGTTTAATACTGAATATTGTTTTTCCTCACTCTTCAAAGTCACTTGGGAACTGAGTCCTGGTACTGAGTTTACCTCTTACTTCAGCCGTCTCCAACCTTTTTGGCACCAGGGACCAGTTTTGTGGAAGACAATTTTTCCATGGATGGAGGTGGGGGGATGGTTCAGGCGGTAATGCGAGCAATAGGGAGCGGCAGATGAAGCTTCACTTGCTCGCTGCTGCTCACCTCCTGTTCTGAGGCCCGGTTCCTAAGAGGCCACGGACCGGTAGGGGTCTGCAGCTGGGGGCGTTGGGCATTCCTCTCCTACTTATTCTCCCGTTTGAAGTACTGGCATCTCACTTCACACCATCTTGTAGGACTCCCTTCTCCTCTTCCCCTTGGCTGACAATCTAAAAAGCAAAAAGTCCTAACACTATTTTATGCATAGAAATTCAGCTTTCTCAATTTCTCTGCTACAAACTAGTATATATCTTTCTAAATCTCAGAGTGTATTAATGCTTCTCACATTCTCTAGCATTTGGCAGCACTAAGAAACACTGACATTCCATTTATGTTTACATCATGGGACAACTCAAATTTTGTGTCAGATTTTCCTCATTCTAGAGGGAGTAATGCAACCTTTATTTCTTGTATCACTGCTGGATGAAAAGAAGCAATTACAGTGAGAGTGAGAGAGGGAGAGAGTGAGAGGGAGAGAAAATGAGAATGAGATCTTTTTTTACTAGTATTTATTTTACTTCCCAGTAGAAAATATATGTATAACAGAGTGAAGTATGTGGCAATGAACAAAATCGCCAACCATGATGATATGATTAAGGGTTATTTCCCTTACCTGAGTTATTTTTTAATGCTTGTATGAATATTGTAGCCTAAAGTCAGTAATAAAAAAAGAGAAGTGAGGGGCTTCCCTGGTGGCACAGTGGTTGAGAGTCTGCCTGCCGATGCAGGGGACACGGGTTTGTGCCCCGGTCTGGGAAGATCCCACATGCCGCGGAGTGGCTGGGCCCGTGAACCATGGCTGTTGGGCCTGCGCGTCCGGAGCCTGTGCTCTGCAACGGGAGAGGCCACAACAGTGAGAGGCCCGTGTACCGCAAAAAAAAAAAAAAAAAAAAGAAGTGAGATATGGGACGTGAAAATAGCAAACGTTTTATACAATAATTTTTAAAAAAAAAAATAGCATTCGTAGCTTTTTCATCAATAAATTTAGACTAGATTTCAACTTTTCACTCCTCACAGAGAATCTGGTTTTCACTGTCAGTCGTTATCAGGCTCTTCCTTATCCTGAGCTAGTTTCTGTCAATTAACAGCATTTTGTTTCCTAAGGAACACAACACACTGGAAAAAGAAAATAAAATAATTAATAAAATTATTAATTATTAAAATTACCCAGAGAATCTCTTACTCACTGATAACATTGATGCTGTTCTATTGGAAACATAGTTAGGCTTTAAAACAAAATATTACAAAAATTAAGTACTTGACATTTTTGACTTAGGTAAAACTTTCAAATCTTTTAAAATACATAATATTTTTTAAAATGCAGTTCTTGACTCTTAAGTTAGAAATAAACTCAAACTGTCCCTAAAACCCAAGGTAATTATGTGTTTCTTTTTCCATTCTACCTCTTTGAAACATTAAATTAATTTTCACAGTTTTAAGACTTGTTTTCTTACTATTTCATTCTGTCTACCAGACAGTTTGTTCCTTGAGGACAGGGGCCATATCTAAGCCACTTTTGTGTTTCTGTTGTTATCATATTGCCTGAATCATGGTAAATGCTGCATAAATGCTTATTGAATAAGTAGAAAAGTAAGAGAGTCCACTCATTCTCCATTGCAGAAAATGATTTTTTTCCCCTAATATGGGTTGATAATGGGCATATAGTTGAGGAATTTCGTCCAACTGTTGCCTTAATTTCCAAGTCTCTCCTGTTCTGCTGTGAAAAATAAATAGTTCAGTGATTACCTTTTAAATTTGATGAATGTTAGCAAAAATCTTGATTATTCAAAGCAAAAAAAAAAAAACAAATGTAGGCCAAAAGTTTCCAGAATTATTTTACCAATTCTTGATTAACTTTGTAAATATTCATTAACCTTAGAGGAAAAACTATAACATTTTGATATATCAGTTCAATTAGGTTCTGAATAATAACTGTACCTCACAAATATCTTCCCAGAGATGACTTTTTTTTGCCATATGCGGGCCTCTCACTGTTATGGCCTCTCCCGTTGCGGAGCACAGGCTCCGGATGTGCAGGCTCAGCAGCCGTGGCTCACGGGCCCAGCCGCTCCATGGCATGTGGGATCCTCCCAGACCCGGGCACGAACCCGTGTCCCCTGCATCGGCAGGCAGACTCTCAACCACTGCGTCACCAGAGCAGCCCCAGAGATGACTTTTATAGGAGCTAAATATAACTATGAGAGAAAAATAGAAAGATACTGCATAATCTCGATTGTGAGGTAACTGCCATTGTGCTGAAACCTATATTCAAATACTTTCAGTTATTACCTATCTTTGTAGACCTCTCACTATGAAATAGATTGGTGGCAGTATATTGAATAATGATCATACATAAGAGTTCAAATGTTTTAGTTAATGTTAGATGGCCTTACTACTGAGTGTTTTGCAAAATTGCAAGTGAGAACATGGCCGAAATAAGTCAACTGTACAATTCTTGAAGAACTTCACCTGTTTGGTGATAATGTAGTCCATAGACCAGTCAGCGTTAAAACACACACACAAAATTCTCAAGTATGTGTTGCACTATGAGAAAAAATAGCTTTCAATTGATTACCAGTCCAAGAATAGTACTTGCATAAAATTTACTTTATTGATGATGTGCCTATCTTACCATTACCATAAATTATTGATAGCATTTTACTCAAAAATCTTCTGGGCTAAAAATTTCAGGCTCTCTATTCTGAAAAATCAAAACATTGCATAAATTTCAGCTTGCAGTAAGTATAGTGGAAAGTTTGGAGGCTGCAGAGTCACACTGCTGTGTATGAATCCCAGGTCTACCCTCATTAGCTTCCTAAGTTTGGGCAATTTCACCTCTATGCCTCATCTTCCTCATCAGTAAATTTGGGTTAATAAAAATAGCACAGATTTCTTGGGTTCTTGTGAGTATTAAATGTGTTAATGCACAAAAAGCATTAACAACAGTGTCTGGTGTCTAATAAGCTCTAAAGAAACTCCCTAGCATGGCTACTAAAACCAGTAGATTTATTGCCCTTTTCCAAGTAATTAAATCCAAAAACTCAGTTCTAGTTTCTTACATATTTTAATTTCAATTCTAGTTTACTATATGTTATTTCTATAGTTTTGTATATTTTTGTAATTTATTTATTTACTAGTTTGTAGATTTTAACATAGAAATGAAATTATACCATTGTTAGTCCCTACAAAATAAAGCAGATGTGTCCAATACACAGGCATTTTGACTTGAAGGGATACTCTGCAGATCATTCTGATTCTATTAATAAACACATCTAAAGATAAATTTAAATTCAGTTTCAATTATGTAATTACCTTATTTTAAAAAGCATGAAGATGAGGGGGTGGAGTCAAGATGGCATATTAAGGGGGCACTGAATTCACACCTCCTCACAACTAGGGCACCTACCAGGCACTGGTGGGGGACCACAGACACCTAAGGGGATGGGAGGAGACCCCAGCGACTGGCTTCCGGGATCTTGTTTCCCAGGCTGGAAGTCAGGCCCAAGCTCCTGTGGTGGGAGCTCCAAGTCCAAACCACTGGACTAACACAGAACCTCAGACCCCAGGGAATATCAATCAGAATGGGGCTTCCTGGAGGTCCTCAGCTCAGCACCAAGACTCAGCTCTATCCAACTGCCTGTAAACTCCAGGGCTGGACGTCTCAGTGTAAACAACCAGTAAGATAGGAATACAGCACCAACAATCAAAAAAAAAAAAAAAAGAAAAAAAAATGAAATGACAAAAGAGTTTATTGCAGAGGAAGGAGCAAGGTAAAAACCTACAAGACCAAATAAATTAAGATGAAATAAGCAACCTACCTGATAAAGAATTCAGAGTAATGATAGTAAAGATGATCCAAAATCTTAGAAACAGAATGGAGAAAATACAAGAAACATTTAACAAGGATCTAGAAAAACTAAAGAGCAAACAAACAGTGATGAACAACATAATTACTGAAATTAAAAATACTCTAGAAGGAATCAATAACAGAACAACTGAGGCAGAAGAACTGATAAGTGACCAGGAAGATAAAATGATGGAAATAACTACCACAGAGCAGAAAAAAGAAAAAAAAATGCAAAAAATTGAAGACAGTCTCACAGACCTCTGGGACAATGTTAAATGAAGAAACATTAGGACTGAGAAAATATTTGAAGAGATTATAGTCAAAAACTTCCCTAAGGTGGGAAAGGAAATAGTCAATCAAGCCAAGGAAGCGCAGAGAGTACCATACAGGATAAACCCAAAG
Source organism: Lagenorhynchus albirostris (assembly GCF_949774975.1). NCBI lineage: Eukaryota > Metazoa > Chordata > Mammalia > Artiodactyla > Delphinidae > Lagenorhynchus > Lagenorhynchus albirostris. The sequence goes on from NC_083098.1 coordinate 92,903,505, forward strand.
ACACACATGGCAAGACATATATTAATCAAACTATCAAAAATTAAATACAAAGAAAATATATTGAAAGCAGCAAGGGAAAAGCAACAAGTAACATACAAGGGAATCCCCATAAGGTTAACAGCTGATCTTTCAGCAGAAACTCTGCAAGCCAGAAGGGAGTGGCAGGACATATTTAAAGTTATGAAAGGGAAAAACCTACAACCAAGATTACTCTACCCAGCAAAGATCTCATTCAGATTTGAAGGAGAAATTAAAAACTTTACAGACAAGCAAAAGCTAACAGAATTCAGCACAACCAAACCACCTTTGCAACAAATCCTAAAGGAACTTCTCTAGGCAGGAAACACAGAGAAGGAAAAGACCGGCAATAACAAACTCAAAACAATTAAGAAAATAGTAATAGGAACATACATATCAATAACTACCTTAAATGTAAATGGATTAAATGCGCCAACCAAAAGACATAGACTGGCTGAATGGATACAAAAACAAGACCCATATATAAGCTGTCTACAAGAAATGCACTTCAGGGCTTCCCTGGTGGCACAGTGGTTGAGAGTCCACCTGCTGATGCAGGGGACATGGGTTTGTGCCCCAGTCTGGGAAGATTCCACATGCCGTGGAGCAGCTGGACCTGTGAGCCATGGTCGCTGAGCCCACACGTCCGGAACCTGTGCTCTGCAATGGGAGAGGTCACAGCAGTGAGAGGCCCGTATACCTCAAAAAAAAAAAATGCACTTCAGACCTAGGGACCATACAGACTGAAAGTGAGGGGATGAAAACAGATATTCCATGCAAATGGAAATTGAAGAAACCTGGAGTAGCAATTCTCATACCAGAAAAAATAGACTTTAAAATAAAGACTATTACAAGAGACAAAGAAGGACACTACATAATGATCAAGGGATCAATCCAAGAAGAAGATATAACAATTGTAAATATTTATGCACCCAACATAGGAGCACCTCAATACATAAGGCAAATGCTAACAGCCATAAAAGGGGAAATCAACAGTAACTCAATAATAGTAGGGAACTTTCACCAATGGACAGATCATCCAAAATGAAAATAAATAAGGGAACACAAGCTTTAAATGACACATTAAATTAGATGGACTCAATCGATATTGATATTGATAGGACATTCCATCCAAAAAAAACCAGAATACACTTTCTTCTCAAGTGCTCATGGAACATTCTCCAGGATAGACCATATCTTGGCTCACAAATCAAGCCTTGGTAAATTTAAGAAAATTGAAATCATATCAAGTATCTTTTCCAACCACAAGCTATGAGATTAAATATCAATTACAGGAAAAAAAACCTGTAAAAAATACAAATATATGGAAGCTATAAAATAACTGAGAGATCACTGAAGAAATCATAGAGGAAATCAAAAAACACCTGGAAACAAATGACAATGAAAACAAAACAACCCAAAACCTATGGGATGCAGCAAAGGCAGTTCTAAGAGGGAAGTTCATAGCAATACAATCTTACCTCAAGAAACAAGAAACATCTCAAGTAGACAACCTACCCTTACACCTAAATCAATTAGGGAAAGAAGAATAAAAAAATCCCTAATTTAGCAGAAGGAAAGAAATAATAAAAATCAGATCAGAGGTAAATGAAAAAGAAATGAAAGAAACAATAGCAAGGATCAATAAACTAAAAGCTGGTTCTTTCAGAAGGTAAACAAAATTGATAAACCATTAGCCAGACTCATCAAGAAAGAAAGGGAGAAGACTCAAATCAACAGAATGAGAAATGTAAAAGGAGAAGTAACAACTGACACTACAGAAATACAAAGGATCAGGAGAGATTACTACAAGCAACTATCTGCCAATAAAATGGACAACCTGGAAGAAATGGACAAATTCTTAGAAAAGCACAACATTCCGAGAATTAAACAGGAAGAAATAGAAAAGATAAACAGACCAATCACAAGCACTGAAATTGAAACTGTGATTAAAAATCTTCCAACAAAGAAAAGCCCAGGACCAGATGGCTTCACAGGCGAATTCTATCAAACATTTAGAGAAGAGCCAGCACCTATCCTTCTGAAACACTTCCAAAATATAGCAGAGTTGGGAACACTCCCAAACTCATTCTACAAGGCCACCATCACTCTGATACCAAAACCAGCAAAGATGTCACAAAATAAGAAAAAAAAAAAAAGGCCAATATCTTTGATGAACATAGATGCAAAAATCCTCAACATAATACTAACAAGCAGAATCCAACAGCACAGTAAAATGATCATACAAAATGATCAAGTGGGGTTTATAACAGGAATGCAAGGATTCCTCAGTATACACAAATCAATCAATGTGATACAACTTATTAACAAACTGAAGGATAAAAACCTTATGATAATCTCTCAATAGATGCAGAAAAAGCTTTCAAGAAAATTCAACACCCATTTATGATAAAAACTGTCCAGGGGTTCCCTGGTGGCAGAGTGGTTAAGAATCCGCCTGCCAATGCAGGGGACATAGTTCGAGCCACGGTCCGGGAAGAACCCACATGCCAAGGAGCTACTAAGCCCGTGCAAAACAACTACTGAGCCTGCACTCTAGAGCCCGTGCTCTGCAACAAGAGAAGCCACCGCAATGAGAAACCCACTCACTGCAACTATAGAAAGCCCACTCGCAGTAATGAAGACCCACCACAGCCAAAAATAAAAACTATATATATATAAAAAAAAAACTGTCCAGAAAGAAGGCATAGAGAGAACTTACTTCAACATAATAAAGGCCATATATGACAAACCCAGAGCCAACATTGTTCTCAAAGGTGAAAAACTGAAACCATTTCCTCTAAGATCAGGAACAAGACAAGGTTGCCCACTCTCACCACTATTATTCAACATAGTTTTGGAAGTTTTAGCCACAGCAATCAGAGAAGAAAAAGAAATAAAAGGAATCCAAATCAGAAACGAAGTAAAACTGTCACATGTTTGCAGATGACATGATACTATACATACAGAATCCTAAAAATGCTACCAGAAAACAACTAGAGCTAATCAATGAATTTAGTAGAGTAGCAGGATACCAAATTAATGCACAGAAATATCTTGAATTCCTATACACTAATGATGAAATATCTGAAAGAGAAATTAAGGAAACACTCCTATTTACCACTGTAACAAAAAGAATAAAATACCTAGGAATAAACCTACCTAAGGAGAGTAAAGACCTGTAGACAGAAAAATATAAGACACAGATGAAAGAAATTAAAGATGATGCAAAGAGATGGAGAGATATACTATGTTCTTGGATTGGAAGAATCAACCTTGTGAAAATGACTATACTACCCAAAGCAATCTACAGATTCAATGCAATCCCTATCAAACTACCAATGCCACTTTTCAGAGAACGAGAACAAAAAATTGCACAATTTGTATGAGAACACAAAAGATCCTGAATAACCAAAACAATCTTGAGAAAGAAAAATGGTACTGGAGGTATCAAGCTCCCCGACTTAAGACTATACTACAAAGCTACAGTAATCAAGACAGTATGGTACTGGCACAAAGAAAAGTAGATCAATGGAACAGGATAGAATGCCCAAAGATAAACTCACGCACATATAGTCATCTTATCTTCTATAAAAGAGGCAAGAATATACAATGGAGAGAAGACAGTCTACTCAATAAGTGGTGCTGGGAAAACTGGACAGCTACATGTAAAAGAATAAATTAGAACACTCCGTAACATCATACACAAAAATAAACTCGAAATGGATTAAAGACCTAAATGTTAAGGCCAGACACTATAAAACTCTTAGAGGAAAACATGGGCAGAACACTCTTTGATATAAATCACAGCAAGATCCCTTTTGACCCACCTCCTAGAGAAAGGGAAATAAAAACAAGTATAAACAAATGGGACATAATGAAACTTAGAAGCTTTTGCACAACAAAGGAAACCATAAACAAGACGAAAAGACAACCCTCAGAATGGGAGAAAATATTTGCAAACGAAGCAACTGACAAAGATTAATCTCCAAATTATACAAGCAGTTGATGCAGGTCAAAATCAAAAAAACAAACAAACAAATCCAAAAATAAGCAGAAGACCTAAATAGACATTTCTCTAAAGAAGATATAGAGATTGCCAGCAAACACATGAAAAGATGCTCAACATCACTAATCATTAGAGAAATGCAAATCCAAACTACAATGAGGTATCACCTCACACAGGACCGAATGACCATCATCAAAAAATCTACAAAAAATAAATGCTGGAGAGGGTGTGGAGAAAAGGGAACTCTCTTGCACTGTTGGTGGGAATGTAAATTGGTACAGCCACTATGGAGAATGGTATAGAGGTTCCCTAAAAAACTAAAAATAGGACTACCATATGGCCCAGCATTCCCACTGCTATGCATATGCCCTGAGAAAGCCATAATTCAAAAAGAGTCATGTACAACAATGTTCATTGCAGCACTATTACAATAGTCAGGACATGGAAGCAACCTAAGTGTCCATCGACATATGAATGGATAAAGAAGATGTGGCATATATATACAATGGAATATTTCTCAGCCATAAAAAGAAACGAAACTGAGTTATTTGCAGTGAGGTAGATGGACCTAGGGTTTGTCATACAGAGTGAAGTAAGTTAGAAAGAGAAAAATAAATACCGTATGCTAACACATATATATGGAATCTTAAAAAACAAACAAACAAACAAACAAACAAAAAATGTTTCTGAAGAACCTAGAGGCGGGACAAGAATAAAGACACAGATGTAGAGAATGGACTTGAGGATACGGGGAGGGGGAAGGGAAAGCTGGTACGAAGTAAGAGGGTAGCACCGACATATATACACTACCAAATGTAAAATAGATAGTTAGGGGAAGCGACTGCATCGCACAGGGAGATCAGCTCTGTGCTTTGCTATCACCTGGAGGGGTGGGATAGGGAGGGTGGGAGGGACACGCAAGAGGGAGGGGATATGGGGATATACATATGCATATAGCTGATTCACTTTGTTGTACAGCAGAAGCTAACACAATATTGTAAAGCAATTATACTCCAATAAAGATGTTAAAAAACAAAAAAGCATGAAGATGAATAGAAAATATTCTTGGGCTCTTCTTTGGGGATTATGGAAAATTCTACTCTGTTTTCAGAAAAGCAAAGCACAATTTATTATTTTAGCCATTATTTCTAGTACTTATTTATTTCAGGACTTTTATTTTCCTTTAAGATTTATTATGTTAATAACCTCTTTTTGCCTCTGTCTTCCTTCAAAATGCCTCAAGCATCCTAAGGGTTTTTTTCCTGATACATTTTGAAGTACGTGAAATGTTTTCTGGTGAGTATGTAATCATAAGAGTGGCAAAAACTTGTTTTATAAAAGGGAACTTTTGTTCTATATGCAATAGTCAGTAATTAGGAATATCTTAGAAGCCATGTTGTCATGTGGTGTTATGATGACACTGTTAATGTTTTTACCACCTCTCAAATAATTGTAATTTTTCACTAGATTGGTAATTATGAAAATCCCTAAAATACTAGACATACCATTTATGTGCACATCATTTCATTAAATTTTAATATTTGTGACAGGATACTAAATGACACATCAGTCAAATTAATGTTCATTATTTGAATGATCTATATGATAACTTGAATAGCACATAGCTCATTGTACTAAGCTACATTTTTCACATAAATGTTTTATTTGTTAGGTTTCTACTGCTTCACACAGATAATAGAATTGATAACTCCTGAAATTATGGAGTGTACTATTTTTACATTTCCACTGCAGTGTAATTATGGCCACTTTTCTTCCTTCAGTTTTAAAATAAAAAAGAAGACCTACTTTAAAATAATTACCTACAATTTTGACTTGACAAAGGTGTCAAAGCTTATTTCCTACCTTACAGTTCTTCTTGTGGTGTTCTGGATTAAGAGTAAAATGTTTTGATGTCACTGCATTTCATGTCTAGGATGATATAATTATCAAAAATAAAGCTTAACTTAGGGAAGGCAAAAATTAAAAAGACCTGAATTCATTTTTTAAGATTCTTCTATTTAGAGAGAATTAGAGGAATATAACGATGTCTTTCTCTTTTTCCATTGCCTAAAATGATCTCTTCTTTAATAATACCAGTTTCTTAATCAAGTTCTACAGGATTACCACAAACATTTTTTGTGTAATTATAAAAATTACTCAAACTACTGCTTTGACATTGCATATATGAAAATAAGCAATCTGGTATAATTTCTTTCTTTTTTAAATTGATATATAACATATTAATTTTGAGTGTACAACATAATGATTTGATTTATACATATACTATGAAATAATCACCACAATAAATTTAGTTAACATTCATCACCACACAATTACAGTTTCCCCCCCCCCCAGGAGAAATTTTAAAATACACTCTCTTAGCAACTTTCAAATAAACAACACAGTATTGCTAACTAAAGTCATCGTGATGTATGTTCCATACTCAAGATTTATCTTTTATTTATTAATATGCAGATCTCTTGCTTAATATGTGGCATTATGAACTAACAAGTAAATGTGTTAATGCATTTTTTGATAAATTTAGTTGGCAAAAATCAATATCTATGTCATTTTGGCCAATATGTGATCAATGTCATGCATTTTGCGCTCAAAATATAAGTGAAATATGTAAAATAGTGTTCTAGAAAGTTTTCAGATCCTGAACCTCTAGATTACACACTCTAAGGAATTTAAATGTTCATATTTCTATGCCCACTTAAAAGTGGGCTTAAACTAAAATAATTGGCAAAATATCAGGTGCTGTGTCTATAATGGGATATTTAATGGTAAAACATAGAAATGATAAAAACAGAAAGAATAAAAGTTATATTTAAAATAGTTCTAAGAAATTGATTTTTTCCTTCTCTCTACTTTCTACTGGTTATAGTTGAATCCTATGTATCTAGCTATTAATTACTCTAGAATATAATTTGCAAGTATTGTGAAGTAGAGATATAACATTATTTTTTTTATGGAGAGCTGATTTTTCTAACACTATTGAAAAGCCTATCTTTATGCTCTTCATATGAAATGTCACCTTTGTTGCATAATAAATTTCTGTAGAATCTGGAGTCTGCTTCTGAGGTTCATAAACTATTTCAGTACTTTTCTTAAGTTTCCACTAATGTCATTAAACAATTTTAGATATTTTAGTTTTTTTATAGTATAACTTGTCCAAAAAGCAAATCTTCTCTCAATTATCTTTTTACCAAGGGTTTCTTGGCCATATTCTTCTACTTATTCATTTGTCCATTTGCTTTATAAAATGAGTTTATCAAGTTTCTAATCACACTAGGATTTTTATTTTAAATAAAAAAAGGAGATTTTAAAACTAATTTTGTGATAAAATCTGTGTTTATAAAAGTATATCATGGTATATCTCTGTATCTTCTAGTTTCCCTTAAAAAATCATATAGTTTTATTAATAAAATTTCCTTACCTTTATTCCCCAAATGAAGTGGCCTTCTGTCTTTTTGAATATTCAATAATTCATAGTTTAGAAGCTCCAAACAAGTAGAATTCAGGGCTCTGCCTCTTGCTGCTGAATTAATCCTAGACAACTAATGTTCTCTCCCAACTCTTTAGAAGAAAGGTTCCTTAATGCAGTTGGAGTTCTACAATTAAAATGTATTTCTGTGTATTTTGAACCTAGAAGTAGTGACATAATTGTATCTCAAATGCCAAAGATAATTTTCAGTGTTTTAACAGGAATTGAGAATCCAGTGTAAAATAGTGGTAGTAACTGTAAATGTCTTTAACAGACAGTCTCTGTGGAGAGATACTACCTTGTCTTACCTCCTTGGTTAACTATTTTCTGAGTGTTATCCTTCAACTATCACAGATTCCAGAACTAGACAAGAGTAAGAAACCCTTGTGTGTGAGGGCTGGCCAAATTGTTACAGCCTAGTAGAGAAGGTTTGCCTAACAAAGAATTTCAGGATATTACTAATTTATATTGACACAGTTTGAGATAATTTGTGATAATTAGTTCTTTTGGGATAGAACTGGAGCAAAAAGAAATTTAGATAGTTTAAATTTATTAATACAATTGATTTTACTTGAGATTCAGGTTTGTGCATGTCAATAGTTGGATTTGGTTTCAACTTTTTACTCAGATGTTGATTGAGATCTGTACTCAGTATAGGCCCATGATAAATGAATTTGAGGTGAAAGGAATGTTTTCATATAATATAGAAGACAAAATTAAAGGTCTGCAAGACATAGGAATGCTGTTGTATACACCTTTACTTATATAGACATAATTCTATTCCTTTGTGTATATCTAAGTTTCCATATGGTATAATTTTCTTTGTGCTTGAAGGAACTCTTTTAATATTTCTTGTAGTGTAGGTTTTCCAGTGATGAGTTATTTCCAATTTTGCTTATGTAATAGTTTTTATTTCCTCTTTGTTTTTGAAAACTTTTTCACTGCTTAAGAATTCTTGATTGGTAATTTGTTGTTGTTTTTTTCTTTCAATGTGTTAAAGATGTTGCCCCACTTTCTTTATCAATGTCTGGAGAATACCCATAGATCACCAATATCTTTCTAACATTACAAGCCAGTCTTTGATTTTCTGCTGTATAAAACCCTACCTATGGTATGCTTGAGCCAGATTTTATCACCTCACAAATGCTTATTTTTAATTTTTCAGGAATATTGCCAACATGTTGTTAAATACAGTCTTTAGTTATTTTAAAATGAATAACATAATTTATAATTAAACATTATATTTAAAACAAATGTAATAAATATTCAACACACCACTTATTACATTTTGCTATAATTTATGGTCTTGAAGTTGTCTGTTTATCTTTATAATGGAAATGCTTGATAATAGCCTGATAATATGCAGTTCTTCCCAACTTTGTATGCAACAACATCACTGGATGACTTTAAGTTAGTTATGATATGAGTATTTACACCGTAGAAATCAGGAAACACTAATATAGGCATTGACTTCTTGTTTATTTTTAGTTGTTTAGACTTTAGAAAGTGACAGAGAAAATATCAATAATGCAGATTAAACTTAAAAGTGTGTCATATCTGTAGACAATACATAATAAATAATACTCCCCCAATTTTTAGGGAATGTTGTTCCAGCAATTGGAAAGTGTGATGTTGGTTTTTGCTTATGTTTATGCTTAATCCTGTTAAAGACGGGGACTCAAATTCATAGTGTATGAAGAGTATTTTATGATGGATGATATTTGAAGTGTATCACACCTGTTTTGATTTATCAAGTTAGAGCATTTTGGTTGTTCTATAGTTTACTTTGACTTTTAAGAAATTGTAATATACATTTAAGCATATGTCTATACTCCCAATATTTTTCTATATGGCCATTTCTATTTGGTTTTCTAATTCCATTTTGTAATATATAAAGCATGCTCTAGACAATTAGGCTTAAAACATATAGATAATATTCCTCTAATTTATTTCCTTGTACGAAGTTCTTTTCAAGTGAATATTTAATGGGATATTAAAATTCTCAGTAACTAAAAACTACTGACATGCATTTTCCTCTTTAATAATCAGGTAAGCATCAGCATAGTTCATTTTGTAATTTAATAGAATAGGGTATATTTCCAGCTCCTGAAGGAATTTAGAAAAGATGAATTGCTTATTTTGCATTTCTTTGAAAGCCCAATAAATGTGCTGTTTTAGGTGTTGCAGGACAAAAGATGATAATTCTTGAGACTGATTGTCCTTTGGGATGTGATTTTTCTTTAGTTTTACTCAGAACTAAGATGTGATTTAATTTCCATGTATTTCCTGATTAGAAATCCATACCTTAGATCTTTTCGTAATTAAAAGTATTCATTAATTTACTAAATATGTTGATCAGGTATCATATACAAAATTTTGCTCAGCATTAGGGATATACACCTGACAAAGACAGTCTCTTTCCAGGTTTGTATACTCTACTGCAAGGAAATAATTAAATGCAATTAAATATGACTAGAATTTTCTGAGGACAAGTAATAGTTGCAATAGGCTCATAGAAAAGGGAGTCTTGATGTTTACATGAGAGAGTTATGAGAGTTCACACATATTTGATGTTTTCTTCATCAATGGTGTCCAATAAGCATAGTTAGTGAAATCTCAGGATTCTTATCTGTGAGAACTCAGGCAAAAAAAAATCAGAGAGGATATGTAATTTTTCTTAAATTAAACTGTATCATGGCTTATGGGCTGTCTCTCACCAACCACATAGCTCAAAGGATTCATTGCACAGAGAACTGTTTCCTGGAGAAAGAATACATCTGGTAAAAGAAACTGGACAAAGAATGGAATGTCCAGGTGAATGAGAAAGAAATAGGGTTTTCACCCAGTTCACTGCTGTAGATTGGGTAAATGAGTAGAATAATGGCAATGTCCAATATATCTTAGAAATCCTAGCTACATTTAAGAGTTCAATTGATGGTAAAACAAAAACCACATCCTCTAAGATTCGTGGGAATAATAGAGACACTAGATGCAGTAAGAAAAGCATATTAAGAAAAATGTTTATTTCAGTGGAGTTTCTTTCGTTAAATAAAAAAATCCATCATATATAAGAAATTGAAAGTTGGGAGATTATGTTTTGACACAAATTTTGGAATCTAAAACTCTTCAGATTTCATAAATAGTTCATATATAACACATGATCCTGACAGTAGTGGAAAACAATGTAAAGTATAATGATAACCAATTCATCTAATATGGATGTCAGTATGGAAAATAAAGATTTAAATTGAATTTGTATACTAGCTCTGCGTACAAGCTTTTGAGGAGTAAAGGATATAATGAAAGTGATGTTGTGATGGGTGAGCTCTAATGGGAAGATAATTTTGGACTTGGACAAAATTGGATTGAATTCTAATTCTGCCACTTCTAAGTGTAGCACTCAAAGCATATGCATTGTTATCTATTGTATAAAAGGAATATAGTAACTACTATTCACAATTGTTATGAGGATTAAAATTAACACAATCATATATAAACTATTAGTACAATGGACAATTAACTAGCATAAGAACATAATAAGAGCTAACTAAACAGAGATTCTCATTTTGCTATCTCTTGCTGTATTATTTCTTTATGTCAGAATATTTATTTTACATTGTAACACTCTTGATGAATTTTTTATTCCTCATCAGATTTCACATGAGGAATAAAACAACTGAATATTTAATATAAAGTCTACAAATAGTTGATAATTTGATATTCTTTTGAATATTTAAAGCTAAATTAGGACCAAAACTTATTATTTTCCCCTATCCCTTTCTGATAACTACACTAGTTCTTATAATAACACTTACATGCCTCTAGTATTTTATCTGTAGAAATAGGAGTATTCACTGAACATCACAACCACTAGCTTATGCATTATTTGCATACATTATTTAACAATATTGTGTGGAGTTCCTACTCTGCACCAGACACTATGATGAGTGATTAGGGATTAAAAATAATTAAGACACAATTTGTGACCTCTAGTTGCTGACATGGTACCTTTAAACACACTATTGATAGAACATTATAAGGGTTATAATAAATATATAATAGTGGCATAGAAAAAGACCTGATGATTAAAGAGTAGATAGGTAAGAAAATATACCCAAGAATAAAGATACTAGAATTTTATTTTCTATGATTTGATGGAATTAAGTGTAGAAATAGGGAAGATGTCTTTGTATCCCAACAAGAAAAGGATACAGCAATACTAAGACCTGCATCTAAGGTGTCCCTAAGATAAAATTTAAAGGTTTTGAAATCACAGTATAAAAGAGTGTGCCTTTTCAAAACAGTGTGCCATTCATGTTTTTAATCTCTTGCAGTGTTATACTTGGCAAACTTTTGCACATATTCAGAAAATGTTTTATCAGTACTGATTTAATTCACTCACTACTGTCATTACTAATTCAATATTATTTCTTTCATTGGTCTGTTTATCTACTGGTTATATATATCCCTTTTATTTTTCCTGAAATTTTCTTCATTTTACTCTGTTGTTTTCCATTTATAACTTTTGTTTTATTACATTTGTTTTCAATAGAATGTATAGTTTTATTCACTGTCAAGGAATAACCTGGCAGATCATTTGATTTTTTTTTTCCATCATATGGCACATATGGAAATTGGACTAGGAAAAAAAAAACCCAGAAGTTCTGGAGAAGTTCCAAAGGATATAATTGCACCATTTTTATCATTTATACTCCCTTGAGCAATTCAGTGGAGTGGAAGACATCAACCTCTACCGCATCTAAATTTATTTTTCTTTTCGAACCTTAAAACGATCTCTTGTGTACCTGTGGATTCTTTATTTTTCCAGGTGGTTTATGGTTTACATGCTTATAACTATTTTTTGTAGTTTGATCTCCATATGCATGATATAAAACTGGCTTTTTCTTAATAAATCTTCTTCCCTATAAGCAATACTGTAAACCAGGGGTCCCCAACCTCTGGGCGGTGGACTGGTATGGCCTGTTAGGAGCCCGGCCACACAGCAGGAGGTGAGTGGTGGGCGAGCAAGGGAAGCTTCATCTGACGCTCCCCAACCACTGTTTTCTCAATTTTCTAATCAGGCACGTCATAACAAATACTATATTTTTTATAGTCTGGCAAAATTATGAAAAGCTTGGTTCTGTCATTTTTTTCCATTATAGTTTAAAAAATCATTTTTAGTCTCTGCATTGAAAAAATCAGAAAATTGGTGAATCTAATCTTTCCTACTTTCTATGTTTATTGTTACTGCTAATTATCATTGTGGACAGAATAGTCCCCCACCTCCCCCCCCAACAAGATGTCTATGTGCTGATGAGACTAAGTATCTTGACTTGAGAAGATTATCCAGGTGGGATCAAAGTAATCACAAGGTTTATAAATGTAGTCAAGGTCAAAGGCAAATAAAATTCCACCTCTGGACAGCAGGTTTGTCTCCTGTCCAAGAGTTACAGACTGCTCTTGCTGACAGACTACTCTAAAGATTTGGACTTTCCTTAGACAGTCCCCGCTATTGTTTAAGCTAATAATGTGCTATTAATTTCTTAATATATATCTGTTATTGGTTCTGTTTCTCTAGTTGAACTCTGATGGCCACAGTCCCTAATATGATTACTGTGGAATTACTTGCTAATGGCAAACCCTCTAATGATATCAACATGTTCCAGAATTGAGTATTTTGACCTAAATAAGCAAACAGGCTGGAAAATGGTAAATAGGGTTTCTTTTAAAGGGTAGAATTGTTTTATTTAAATAATCAAAGTAAGTGATAAACCTCTCTTCCAACACCTAGAATGAGTCGAGATGAAAGAAAATATACTATTTTCTCAAGGAAAGAGAGTTTTCTCTATCTACTGCATAAATATGAAAATATTGCTCTTTGCCAATGGAACTTTCAAAGATATAAGCTAGAAGACAGAACAAGTACCACATCTCACTATTATCAATTTTCTTCCCTGAAATACAAAAGGACATTTCAATTTTTGCATTCTCAACCTCAGTGTCCTTTGTAATGTTCTTGAAAGTGATCTAAATACTTATTCCTGGAATTTGGGAACATAAAGCCCTGCCTAATTTATTAATAAATCCAAGTTTCACCTGCTGCCCAGCACATGCACACTGAGCATAAAGAGGAGATCTAATTTGTTTCCTATTTTGCAGTTACCTTAGGATTTTAAAATATATGTTTCAAAATGTATTTTATTTTCCCTTTACCAAAATATCAAAAGTTACTTTTAGATATAGCTCATAGGTTTAATTTGATTGTACGTTGACTTAAATGATAAATGTTTTATGGGTGCAACAAATGGAGAATTTGTTTCAAGTGAGTCTTTGTTTATCTGCCTAAATGATATCAATGACGTGAACTGCCTGTTTGTCTTTTCTATGCCTTTTACAAGTTGAGTTTTCTTCAGTCTTCACATGATGGCTTGAGGGTAACTCAGTATCTTCACTCATAACAGTAACATGACTATAGTATGTTTTGATTTTGAAAGCTCTCACTGTGTAATTCGGAGATTCCTATGGTTTTATCTTTGGCACTTGCATGAATTGCTGCAAGTGTCCAATTATGAATCAATCACTATTGCCAAGAGAATGGGGTGTTCTCATTGGCTTAAGCTGTTCAGAGTAGGCCCATCCCTGGATCTGTGGGGTGGATTCAATCTCATCCAAAACACATGGATGATCATAGGGATATATGAATTCCACAAGGAATGGAAAAGTAACCATTAACTCTAGTTCAGGAAAGTGTTTTACTGAAATATGCCTGATGGTGGGGTATTCATTTTACCAGAATATATAAGGTATGTAGGTGAAGAAACCAATATTAATAATATACAACTAATAATTACTGAACTCTAAGGAAGCATTGTTTTAAATGCTTTAGATGTACCCATTCACTTAGTCTTCACAAATAACGTAACAAGAAAGTAATAATATTATTCCCCTTTTATTAATGGGGAAACTGAAGCATTGAAAGGATATTTGACCAAGACCACTCAACCAGGAAATGAATATAGAGAATAGGATTCCAGACCCTGAAATCTTGAAAATTTATACCATGTTGTTTTAAAGGAAAGATTAAAAAGACTTACCTAAGATCATAAAGCAACTATGCTAAGAGTTGTGATCCGAACACAAGCTTCCTATATATTATTTTCCATGTCACACTCTAAATCTTCTTTCTGAATTAAATTATGTGTACTAATGATTCAAATGTAAACATACAATTATTTATTCATTACCACAGTCATGTACTCTGTTAATTTTAAATGAGATATCTCCTGTGAATAGTGATGAGCTCAAACCTGACAGAAGATACTTTGTAACTGTTTGGTTAATGAAAAGACAAATTAACTAATTAAGTGATGTTTTTAAAATCATGGTAGATGATAAATCAATTTTTCCCACTAATTGGTACTTTTAATATTAATTTTTCATTACCATAATTAATATCACAAATATTCCTCAAGTTAATGTTTGAAAATATAGCCCCTATAATAGTTAATAAAGAGTTTTAGCAAAATATACTTATCCAAATATCCAGAAAGTACATCACTCTCCCAAATTCAATGGAAATAAATTACATGATTACCACTGAGCCCTTAGCCTAAAGGCAAATTGTCTTTTATAGCTTTTGAGTGTCTTTGAGGCAAAAATATTACAGAAAATTTATTTTGCAAAGTAACTAGTAATCATCTCTCAGTCATATAAGTAAATAAAATAACAAAAATGATTGTAAAATTCTGACTCCATATTCTTAAGAAACTCTAAGCCAGAAAGTAAAATCTGCCCTATGCACATATGAATATCAATGAGATTTTAGTCTTATTTATTCACATTACATTCTTTACCAAGTAATGTTACTATCTTGACATTAAAAAGCATACCAAATGCCAGATATATATCCTTATCTATTTTTAAACAAATCAACATTAAGTAAAATCTTAGCTGTTTGTTTAATTTGTGTGTGTGCATGTGTATGTGTGCCATTTTCAAACCTTAGTAATACATACCTATGCATAAAATATTGGCATTACTTTTATTAAACCCTAAAATGGCATAAACAAATGCTCTTTTCCTTGTTAAGTCTTTAATAACCTGGTTCTATCCTACATTATATTCAGATATGACTTCAGCAAAAGAACAGGGTTTTCTTTTTAATCCATCCTTTTTGGTTTTCATTATTTTGTCTTATTTTTTTATTTTTGTTTATGATTCTGAACAGTAGTGTAATAGTAGCCACCAATCCCAGACTTCTCTGATGACTGACAGCAATCTAAAATCTCTTACAATTTTATTACATATTTACTAATGAATGAATATGTAGCCCAGTATTTTAAATGTCAGTTCTCCAACTCTGTAGTTACTATCAAACTGTAGCAAAACAAGGTATGGTTTAGTCAGAAGAGTACAGAGCCAGGTGCCACCCCACAATCAGAACACGACCTATGTTGCTGTGTTAGATACTCTTGGTGTTACATCCAGATTGTTTTTTTATGTGGGTACACCCTTCTTTAAATACTTTGAGTGTTGACTACTAATGCTCATAGTGGCACCTTCTGAGGATCACCCTCCACAGACAGGAGCTACCTAACCTACTTGCTAGTGGGTTGACTTGGCAAGGGTAAGCCTCTCGTTCACCAACCCACTCATCCAGACGCCTGATGTTTCAAGAGTAGAGTCACCCTCGGAGGTTGCCTGTCTTCTCTGGGTTGGAGCTTTGGACTGTGGGAAGTGGAGGAAGACACCTGTCTCAAATTCCCCACGGTTGATTGAAGTCTGGCACATCAGTCTGGTCGATGGCGGGAGGAGGCCCTAGCAACGGAGCAGGTACCACAAATATGCTAAGTCTTGGGCCAGAGACATCTGTGGTGGTCTGTTCTCATCCAGAACTGAGGAAATATCTGTGTTTGAGGTAGTATAGCATTAAATAACAAATATAAGTCACCATCACAGGTAGAGAGACCATAGAAGAAAGGTACAAATTTTATAACTTAGCACTTTTCTTCTGCTTTTGTGCTTTTGTACAAGTTCCCTCTCTTCCTAAAAAGAGACATCTAAACCTCTAGTTTTTTCCATATCTTGGTAAGAAATATAGATATTATCAAGTAACTGTTCTTTTTTTCCCTTTCTTTCAATTATCTTCTCTTTCCTCTTCTTAACTTTTCTTTCTTGCTGATCTTTTACTCTCTTGTGGTTTGAAATACCATCTCCATGTGGATGACTGCTATGTTGGTCTTCCACTAACTGCTATAATACATTCTCCAAATTTAGTGTTTTAAAACAGCACAAATTTATTAACTTACAATTCTGTAGTTTAGGAATCCAGAATGGGACCCAGTGTGCTAAAATCAAGGTACTGACAGGCTTTCCTTTTTTCTACATTATTGCTCCCTGGGGAAATCTGTTCTCCTGCCATTTACAGCATCTAGAGGAATCCTGCATTCCTTTGCTTGCAGCCACCTCCTCCATATTCAAAGTCAGCAACAGCCAGGCTCAGTCCTTCCAACATTACATCACTCTGTACTCCTTTTCCACCTTCCTTTTCCAATTTATAGATCCTTGTGATTGCATTGGGTCCACTCTGATAATCCAGAATAATCTCCCTTTTTAATGTGATTAGCAACCTTAATTATACCTTCTATGTTAATTCACACTTTTCCAGGAAAAATAACCTATTAACACATCTCAGGAATTAGAATATAGACACCTTTGGGAGATGTATTATTCTGCCTGCCACAACTACCAAATCAAAATAGGTATTTGTAAAGTCTAGATAGAAATGTTAAAAGAAATCTCAAAATTTAACTTCCCAAACACATCCTCCTGTGGTGACACAAGAAATTATCTTTTGTTTACTCTTCCATAAATCAGTCAACAAAATCTATTGATATCATCAAAAAATATTTCTCTAATTGCCATTCTTTTTTCACCATCACTACATTAGGTAGGTTAATACTAGTTGCAATAACAAATAAAGCTTAAATACGCAATAGCTTAACAAAATTTGTTTACCTCTTAGTCATGCAATATTTTGATCAATGTGTTCAGTAGCCAGCATTTCACACAGCGATTCAGAGACACAGAATCCTACCAACTTATGGGTCCGTCATCTCAGAGGGCCATGGAGTCCTTTATTTCCAGGCAGATAGCAGATGAAGGACAAAGAAAACCTGTATAAATTTCACCACATTGTCCAGGAATTGTATATCACTTTATTTTATATCCATTAGTTACACAGTCATACCTATGTTTAAGGTTATTAGAAACATAATGCCTGGCCTTATAGCTACTTGCCAGGAAAACAAAACCAAAAAAACAAAATCACTGCAGTACCTCTGGGCCAAAGTCTAACTATTAGGCCACAAAAATTTTTTGCAAACCCTTCTTCCCAGGCACACAAGAGCCATCATCCAAAGGATATGTCACATTATCAGATCTGGATATGCACTCTTATTTATTATATCTGGATACAGATCCCATGGCCTGAAAATGTACAAATTAAAAATAATTTTAGCTCTAACACTTAATATATAATAGTGGGTGAGTGCAATAGAAACTCCTCTTTGGAGAAAGAAAGACTAGGAGGCACATAGAGGTCACTGGTTCACACCAAGGATTCAATCACACTGTCAAGCATTGTGAGGTCCCTTGTCAAGAATCATGAAATATCTGAAATGTTACCTTACTTGCAATCTATTAATTGACCAGATTTGTGGATGCTGGTAGACTAAACAAGATTTTCTAGGTCACAGATGAAAGTTTAATATTCACAGCAATATCCAGGTTATCGACATTTTCTTGTACCGGTTCTCTGAGCCCAGGTTCTCACAGGGAAACATGAAGACCCTGTGTATCACCTTCACAAACAATAATTTGTGTTACAGTAGATGAAACATGAGCTTAGGGAGTCTGAATTTTTTGCAGTGATCAGGAAATTAACCTTTTCTTAACTCTTTCGAGGCTGTTTGATATAGAAATGTTTGGTATATGCAAAGTTTGCCATACAAACAGCATTAAAAAAAATAGTCTGGAACAAAAGGGCAATTACTGTCTCACTCACAAAATGTTCAAAAACATGAAACCCATAGAGGATTGTCTCCCAAAATATCTTCATCCTGATGGTGGGTAAATATATTGATTAGGTGCTTATTCTGCTTTCTGGAATAAATTGTTTTGTCAAGTATTCTTTGTGATCTATGACTGCTGTTTGTGTGATTATTCCATAATTATTACTACTTTTAATAAAATTTTTATTTTAGAATAGTTTTTAACTTATAGAAAATTTATGAAGGTAGCACAGAGTTCCTATACACCATGAGTTTCCCATATTATTAACATCTTGCCTTATTATGGTATTATTGTCACAACCTGTGAAATAATTTTGATACATTGTTAAGAACTCTAAATAAATATGGAGCTTATTTAATTAGCTTTTGCCTAAAACCTTTTTTCTTTTCCAAGATTCCATTCAAATACCACATTACATTTAGTTGTTCTGTCACGTCATGTTTCCTGTTCGTGATAATTTCTCAAGATTTTCTTCTTTTTGATGACATTGACTGTTCTGAGTAGTATTGGTTCTCAACTGCCATTTGTCTGATAGTTTTCTCATGATTAGGCTGGGGTTATGGGCTTTTAGGAGGAAGACCATTAAGGTAAAGTACCATTCATCACATGATATTAAGGGCATATATTACCAACCTGACTTATAACAGTTGATATTAATCCCTCAGCTGAGATAGTGCTTGACAGTTTTCTCCACCTTAAAGTTATTCATTTTCCTTCCTTCCCATAGTGTATTCTTTGGAAGTAATCACCAGGCCCAGCCCACATTTAAGAAGTGAGGAATTATGCCTCATCTCTTTGAAGGTAGACTATACATATAGGTTTTTTAAAATTCTTCTTCATGGGAGGTGTTTATTTTCCCTTATTTATTTATTTAATCATTTATGTATATTAACATGGGCTCATGGATATTCATTTTTTACTTTGAGTTACAATATAATCCTTTTTTATTTGCTTTGTTGCTCAAATTATTCATCCATTGGGACGTAATTCACTGGGAGATCTTTCAGTTGACTTCTGTGTTCCTTTGATATACTCTCTATGTGTGTGAATGTGTGTGCTTCTGACACTAGAAATTCTTCAGGCTTGTCTTTGATCTGTTCTGCCCAAGGTCTAGAGTCAGCCATTTCTCCAAGGAGTCCTGGTTCCTATAGTTGGGTAATGGAATAGAATATTTCTTGCATATTGTTTGAATAAAGAATAAATAACAACCCCTAATAAATAAATAATTTTAAAACCCTAAAAAATGAAACATATTTAGGTTTTTGTATAGGAGTAGCAACTTTGATTGAGAGGATAAGGCTGACTGTAATTATTAAAACTCCAAATCTTAGAACCTCAAAAACATCACACTTCACTCCTTTTTCAGATTTTCAGGGGGACTCCTTGCACATGGTAATTTAGGAAACTGAGCTCCTTCCATCTTTAATTTTTTCCATCTCTATGACTTCAAGTTCTTTTGGTTTCACTTAGTAGGCAGGGACAAAAGATAGTGAAGGTAAATTTGCTTCTTATCACTTATCCTAACAATTGCAAATGCTATTCATCCTTACATGCCTTTGACTACCTTCAAATGTTTAGCTACACTTTGCTGCAGCAGGGCTTCAAAACTACAGTCCCTGGCTGGATGCTGCTTCTTAGCAAAAACTTTAAGTTATGGAAGGTGAACACAAATATTGTATGGATAGCAGGTCTTTATTTCCAAGTACTATTTTAGCTTAAGTCCTTAGTGTTTCTGTTTCCCAGGCCATTACAATAGGTTATCCCTAACCTACACATCAATCTCATAGTCCTTTTGTTAACTCTTTTAAATATTTCTAGTAAATTTGTGCTCCAAGTCATCCTACACATAGCTATCAAATTAACAACCCTAAATCAAATAAATTTTCATCAAATTTCCTTACTCAGAAACTCTTGACAACTACCTATTACAACCAATAATGTTTTAAAATTTGATCTGATTATTCGGATCTCTGTATGAGCTATATATTCCAAACATTTCTCACACTGTTTCTCAATATATGTTAAATGATGCAGCCAATCTGACTTTCTCATCATTCCTAGAACACACCATTTGGTTTCCCTCCTCCATATTTTAATATCCTGTCCCAGCCCTTCTCATTGTGTTGCATTTTTACTTGCCTTTTAAACCTGGCTTAAATGCCACCTTCCCTCAAGGTGATGGAAATGAATTTTCTTTCTTTGAATTTTGATAGAATCTTGTAGCTTTTGAAACCACTTTCCAAAAATTTTATTTGTGTTATAGGGTTATTATGACACTACACTACCTGGAGAACAGATATTAAAATTTACTTACCTTTACATTATTGGCAGTAAATAATAAATTATCTTCCATGTATTTTTCACTCTGTAAAAATTTAAGTAAACATGGACAAATGATTTTAATTAAAAAAAAACTTTCATTATATAATCTACATAGACAAAATGCTCTTTCATGTTAAATTAAAACCAGTTACAGAGTCTAACTTAAACCTTTAAAATATAACCATTAATATTTTCTCATATAAGTTTAAAAATTTTATATCATCATAATAAAATTAGTGAACACAAAGTAAAAGAGCAGACAATTAAAATATTTAAACAGTCAATTATAATAAATATAGATTAAGATATTAGAGTTTTGGAATTTAAACATGTATACTTTTATGCATTACATAAAATATTAATACACAAATGCATTCAAAAACTGC
The DNA here is from genome assembly GCF_949774975.1 of Lagenorhynchus albirostris. Taxonomy (NCBI): domain Eukaryota; kingdom Metazoa; phylum Chordata; class Mammalia; order Artiodactyla; family Delphinidae; genus Lagenorhynchus; species Lagenorhynchus albirostris. Next base: position 92,924,800 of record NC_083098.1, read on the forward strand.
CACTTATTCAACAAAAATAAATAGGGAAAGCAGGGAAAGCATACACTTTTAGACATTTATTTTTGCTACATTATTTTAATGTCCTTTTAAACAGAACTCTACTTTTCTTACTACTATATCAAGTATCTTTTGATACAGTATAACATACAGAAGAAAAAATAGCTGTCATTTTTATTTCCACAACCTGAGACATTAGAAGTTTAAGATAGTACTTTCTAATCTGATAAAGATTCAGAAAAAGGAGATATTAGAAAGGTCAACAATTAAATATCTAATCATAAATATTTGAAAATGCATTCACTGAAAATATAACTGGAAAAGTAAAATAAGAAAGAGAGCTAAAGTTACTCTGCTTTAAGGAACTAGATGCTACTGTCTTTCTCAGGGGTGAAATGAATTAAAATAAATTTCCAAACAGTCCATTCATTTAACTAACTTCACACCAACCACTTAAATTTGTACTCCAAATCACTTTAATGATCATGTTATGATCATTGTATCTATATTCAAATTAATATATTTCATAATATTAAAATAGAAAACACTAATTTTGTTTTATTTTAGTTTTTCGTTTGTTTGTTTTTTTTTGCGGTACGCAGGCCTCTCACTGCTGTGGCCTCTCCCGTCGCAGAGCACAGGCTCCTGATGCGCAGGCTCAGAGGCCATGGCTCACGGGCCCAGCCGCTCAGCAGCATGTGGGATCTTCCCGGACCGGGGCACGACCCGTGTCCCCTGCATCGGCAGGCAGACTCTCAACCCCAGCGCCACCAGGGAAGCCCTATTTTAGTTTATTTTTATGTAAACCTGCACATGCATGTTTATAGCTGCTTTTATTGTTTTTTTGTTTTTTGTTTTTTTGTTTTTTTTGGTTGCACTGGGTCTTGGTGGTGGCAGGTGGGCTCCTTAGTTGTGTCATGTGAACTCTTAGTTGTGGCATGTATGCGGGATCTAGCTCCCTGACCAGGGATCGAACCTGGACCCCCTGCTTGGGAGGGCAGTCCCAATGTTTCTAAACATTATCATTAAGCAGCATTTTATCAGGTGTTTTGGTCAAATTTTCCTGCTTTTCACTGTACAGATCATCCCTGACATGGTTCAGCTTACAGTTTTTCAACATTATGGTGGTACAAAAGTGATATGTGTTCAGTAGAAACCATACTTCAGATTTTGAATTTTGATCTTTTTCTGGGCTAGCAACACATGGTGTGATACTCCCTCATGGTGCTGGGCAGTGGTAGCAAGGTGCACCTCCCAGCTAGCTGTGCAATCACTAGGGTAAACAACTGATGAATATACAGTTATTCTGTACCCATACAGCCATTCTGTTTCTGACTTTAAGTATAGTATTTAATACATTCCATGAGATAGTCAACACTTCATTGTAAAATGGGTTTTATGTTAGGTTATTTCATCCAACTGCAGACTAATGTTAGGGTTCTGAGCATGTTTTAGGTAGGCTAGGTAAGCTATGATGTTCAGTAGTTTGGGTGTATTACATGTGCTTTTGACTTACAGTATTTTCAGTTTATGGTGGTTTTATCAGGATAGAATACCATCATAAATCAAGGAAGGTCTGTACTTTTTAACTCTTAGCTTTCAGAGTAGAGCGATAAAAGTTAAAATATATAAATATAGAGATTTATTTACACATTGTAAATCTATTAATGCACTGAAAACAACTGATTCACTGATTCATATATTCTACCTGGCTTGACGGTAATGCCAGCAGGTATTCCAAAAGCTTTGGTTATAAGTATATTGGAATTTGTGATAAAATTGAGTTAAGAAGCTTAGAAGGAAGATGCTTCAATGCTCGAAATCTATATGGGTTTATTAATTCTGTCTTATTTAACTCCTATAATTTTGTTGTCAGGAAGGCTGGACTTATTGGAATATCTCTAATAGCTTTGAAAAATAAAATGAAAGTCTTGAGTCACTCTCAAATACTGCAGTTACCAAATATATCCAACGGCCCAGAGAAGATGGCTGAATATTTACAGGCTTGGTTTTATGATTAAATTTCATAAGTGGTAACTTGAGGATGCAGTAATAAGCTTAACTAGAATAGTTTCCTTTCATAAATTTGTGCTCATTAAATACAAAACACATTAATAATTTCTGAGTCTACTTGTCAATTTAAATCAATTAAAATTATGATACATTATCATACCCATCTAAAATTTTCAGCTTAATCCTTTAAATCTGTTACTACTAAAGGTTACTTATATATTTTCTTCATTTTTGTTCTGGGGAGACATTTCATATACATAATGACAAGCATCCATGTTGGGTACCTACGTGAAAGTGCACTTCCCAGAAGTGTCACTTCTTAATCATCACATCTACTCAAACTTGCAAACATTTCATGTAACTAATAAATCCCAAGTTAATTAGTTTTTTATCTACTATATTCCAAACACTCTTCTTTAAGGTGATTTTTGAAGTTGTTGGGACATTCATAGGTTCCTATTGCATCTCCATCATAATAGTGCATATTTTTTTAGAATTTTTTTAATTTAAATTTTATATTGAAGTATAGTTGATTAACAACATTGTGTTAGTTTCAGGTGTACAGCAAAGTGATTCAGTTATACATATACAAGTATCTGCATCTTTATTCTATGTAATACATAACTGGACCCAACATAACTGCACCAATATAATATGGCAGCTTTCCAATTGATCATATTACTGTTAAAATAATTCCTTTAATTTTTACTTTGAGTGTTTCTTGCATTTTCTAGATAACTGTTTTATCTGAATGATTACTATGATGCAAAATGAATGTTGCATGTATTGTAATGTAGGAGCAAAGTGTCTTTACAGTATTTAGTGTTGCTTGATTGAATTAATACAATATGTTAAAGCAACTTTCTGTCAGATGCTGTGCTATGAATTGAAGGTGTACAGATAAATACCATACAGATAAAAATCATAGAAGGGATAGCTTGTAAACTACTGGATGCTTAATCCTACACTGACAATCTTTATTAGATGTGTTCTAACAACTTATTTATATTACAAATGTATTTTCCTTTGTTGTGTCAGACTGTGGTTAAATAGTAATAACAATACTCCTTTCAGGGTTTGCTCTTGTTTTTCTCTATAAATTTCAGCAAGAAAATTTTCTTCAAAAATGGAAAGCACATGTTAACTATTGTTAAGTTTTCAGAAACATTTTTTCAAGCATACGTATTTTTAGCAGAATAAGAAATGAATTATGTTGGTTGGTCTGATTGGATTATCTGTAGCTTGTGTGGCGAAAGCACTAAAAATATGACAGTAACATTTGGTCTGAAATATAGATATGCAAGAAAGTCATGGAGAAGAAGCATATCTCTGGGATTTATTCTCCAGTCAATGCACAGTGGAATAAGTTATATAAATCCCCAGCTATCAGTGGAAAAACAGATACAATATTATGTGAAAGATACAGCTAAGGAAAAGAGGGAGTCTGCAGGTAGAGTGTTGCTTCCTTATTATTTATGTAGAACTAAGTAATGGTAGTATATACTGTGTAAGACAAGGGAAACCACACAAATCTTTGTTTAAAAATTTGGATTCAATGTTCAGAAAGACACTTGGCTCTCTACTCACATTAGTGCTCCCAGGATTGGTAGAAACTAAAGCATTTGGACGTTCTTTTGGATAAGGAAGAAAACATGCTGAAGAATACATGATCTACTTGATAGTGCAATTTTGAAAGAATATATTTAAACAATTTCCTATGAATATTTCCTATGAGAAAAAAATGTAGTTTTTTATATGGAATTATTATTGATTGAAGAAAATTACTACTGTAAATTGCTAGGCAACTATGACCTAATTATTCTTAAGTGGATTTTACATTATGTATCACATAGGAATGCTGTTTTTTACTTTCGTTTTTATTTAGATTTTTAGGTATGAGTATGTGACTCTTAAGCTCTTTGAAATGAAAGGTTTATTTTAGGTTTTGCTGAATCCCTGGCACAGAGAATATATTTAAGAAATATTTTAAAGAATTAATATGTATCATATAAACTTATAAAACTCTCAATTGATAAGGATATTAAAAAATAGGAAATGTTTATTGAGTGTCAGGCATTGTTCTGAATTTTGTACACATGTTATCTCTCCCATCATGTAGCTATTATGAGATTAGAAGAGTTAATTTAAAATGAACGATCGGGCTTCCCTGGTGGCGCAGTGGTTGAGAGTCCACCTGCCGATGCTGGGGACAAGGGTTCGTTCTTCCCCGGTCTGGGAAGATCCCACATGCCATGGAGTGGCTGGGACCGTGAGCCACGGCCACTGAGCCAGCACGTCTGGAGCCTGTGCTCCGCAACACGAAAGGCCACAACAGTGAGAGGCCCGCGTACCGCAAAAAAACCCAAAAAACAAACAAAAAAACCCTGAACGATTGCAAAAGATAAGCAGATTGCATAGGAAACAGCTAAAATTGGGGAACATCTCATTAATGTACAGTCATCTTTCCTAGAATTTGTTTTTTATTTTTCTAGTAGAATTTTAAGAAAATAATTTACTTTCATATCATGGAAGTTTTAGTAATTCTTAGTAATTTTGAATTACTAAAGTGTCATTTTGGTGTGGAAATTAGGAGAAAAAGATTTGGTTGCTGACTGAGAATGGAGTTCTCACAGGTGATCTAAAAGACTTCTGCTAGAAAGCACACACACACACACACACACACACACACACACACACACAGAGTCAGTCAGGAAAAGGAAATAATGTGATAGAGAGAAAAGTAAAGTTGAGATGGCACTGATAAAAAGATATAATTTACCCAATGTGAGTAGTAAATTTTAAAATATTTTATCTAACCAGGAACTTTCTTTTTTTTTAAACAGGAACTTTCCATAGAAAAACATAGTTATATATTTAATGTTGAAATTCTAAAAAACAATGACCCACCACAATGTCATGACTACTGGCAGGAAAACTTAATTTTAAATATTGACTGATCTTGGTTACATTATTGATATATATTAATCACCTACATTTATATATTTCTGTGCTAAGAATGCCTTCCTCCATACCTTATGCTTCCGGAAACAGAATGGAGATAGGATAGAGCACCATAAACCATATTCCAATTATTTATCAATTTAAAGAGTAGTTAATATGGCAAGTAGTAGCCATTAAACTAGTAAAATTATTGCAGTAGAATTAGCAGAAGTCTCCAAATGATATTAGATTCCTTTCAAATACATAATTCCAACCTGTACATTCTTTACTTTGCATTGCAATAGATGGAGTATTCATTTTAATATAGAGTGCAAAATTATGAAGTTGTTGGCATCATAACTTTCACTTTGCTGAAGCTCTGTTGTTCACAATCAATCTTTTACCACTCCAGCAAAATAGTACTTTGACTAATAATGAGATATTAATCAACAAATAATTGTATTATATTGAGGAAGATGAGGCATGAGAAAATGTATTTTGTATTTTATTAACTGGCTTTTCTCCAACTATGTTGGATAATAATATATGTGCAATAAATTTATCAAAATATTATAAAAGTGAATCTAGAAACAGAAGACATGAGGTTTAGTCTTGATCTAATGCTGTAGCAATTGTGCTAGTTTACATCAACTTTGAAAGCTTCTTACCTCCCTAAACTTTTATTTTCCTATCTGTGCAATGTCATGGTTCTTTCTTGATGCTTTTTTTTTTAAATAATATTGCTAACATAAGAAAGATTATTTTTATTATTATTATTTTTTTTTTACATCTTTATTGGGGTATAATTGCTTTACAATGGTGTTTTAGTTTCTGCTTTATAACAAAGTGAATCAGTCATACATAAACATATGTTCCCATATGTCTTCCCTGTTGCGTCTCCCTCCCTCCCACCCTCCCCATCCCACCCCTCCAGGCTGTCACAAAGCACCGAGCCAATATCCCTGTGGCATGCGGCTGCTTCCCACTAGCTATCTACCTTACTGCGTTTGTTAGTGTGTATATGCCCATGAGTCTCTCTCGCCCTGTCACAGCTCACCCTTCCCCCTCCCCATAACCTCAAGTCCGTTCTCTAAGAGGTCTGCGTCTTTATTCCTGCTTTACCCCTAGGTTTTTCATGACATTTTTTTTTCTTAAATTCCATATATATGTGTTAGCATACGGTATTTGTCTCTCTCTTTCTGACTTACTTCACTCTGTATGACAGACTCTAGGTCTATCCACCTCATTACAAATAGCTCAATTTCGTTTCTTTTTATGGCTGAGTAATATTCCATTGTATATATGTGCCACATCTTCTTTATCCATTCATCCGATGACGGGCACTTAGGTTGTTTCCATCTCCGGGCTATTGTAAATAGAGCTGCAATGAACATTTTGGTACATGTCTCTTTTTGAATTATGGTTTTCTCAGGGTATATGCCCAGTAGTGGGATTGCTGGGTCATATGGTAGTTCTATTTGTAGCTTTTTAAGGAACCTCCATACTGTTCTCCACAGTGGCTGTATCAATTTACATTCCCACCAACAGTGTAAGAGGGTTCCCTTTTCTCCACACCCTCTCCAGCATTTATTGTTTCTAGATTTTTTGATGATGGCCATTCTGACTGGTGTGAGATGATATCTCATTGTAGTTTTGATTTGCATTTCTCTCATGATTAGTGATGTTGAGCATTCTTTCATGTGTTTGTTGGCACTCTGTATATCTTCTTTGGAGAAATGTCTATTTAGGTCTTCTGCCCATTTTTGGATTGGGTTGTTTGTTTTCTTGTTATTGAGCTGCATGAGCTGCTTGTAAATTTTGGAGATTAATCCTTTGTCGGTTGCTTCATTTGCAAATATTTTCTCCCATTCTGAGGGTTATCTTTTGGTCTTGTTTATGGTTTCCTTTGCTGTGCAAAAGCTTTGAAGTTTCATTAGGTCCCATTTGTTTATTTTTGTTTTTATTCCCATTACTCTAGGAGGTGGGTCAGAAAGGATCTTGCTTTGATTTATGTCATAGAGTGTTCTGCCTATGTTTTCCTCTAAGAGTTTGATAGTTTCTGCCCTTACATTTAGGTCTTTAATCCATTTTGAGCTTATTTTTGTGTATGGTGTTAGGGAGTGATCTAATCTCATACTTTTACATGTACCTGTCCAGTTTTCCCAGCACCACTTATTGAAGAGGCTGTCCTTTCTCCATTGTACATTACTGCCACCTTTATCAAAGATAAGGTGTCCATATGTGCATGGGTTTTTCTCTGGGCTTTCTATCCTGTTCCATTGATCTATCTTTCTGTTTTTGTGCCAGTACCATACCGTCTTGATGACTGTAGCTTTGTAGTATAGTCTGAAGTCAGGGAGCCTGATTCCTCCAGTTCCTTCTTTCGTTCTCAAGATTGCTTTGGCTATTCGGGGTCTTTTGTGTTTCCATACAAATTGTGAAATTTTTTGTTCTAGTTCTGTGAAAAATGCCAGTGGTAGTTTGATAGGGATTGCATTGAATCTATAGATTGCTTTGGGTAGTAGAGTCATTTTCACAATGTTGATTCTTCCAATCCAAGAACATGGTATATCTCTCCATCTATTTATATCATCTTTAATTTCTTTCATCAGTGTCTTATAATTTTCTGCATACAGGTCTTTTGTCTCCTTAGGTAGGTTTATTCCTAGATATTTTATTCTTTTTGTTGCAGTGGTAAATGGGAGTGTTTTCTTGATTTCACTTTCAGATTTTTCATCATTAGTATATAGGAATGCCAGAGATTTCTGTGCATTAATTTTGTATCCTGCCACTTTACCAAATTCATTGATTAGCTCTAGTAGTTTTCTGGTAGCATCTTTAGGGTTCTCTATGTATAGGATCATGTCATCTGCAAACAGTGACAGCTTTACTTCTTCTTTTCCAATTTGGATTCCTTTTATTTCCTTTTCTTCTCTGATTGCTGTGGCTAAAACTTCCAAAACAATGTTGAATAATAGTGGTGAGAGTGGGCAACCTTGTCTTGTTCCTGATCTTAGTGGAAATGCTTTCAGTTTTTCACCATTGAGGATGATGTTTGCTGTGGGCTTGTCATATATGGCCTTTATTATGTTGAGGAAAGTTCCCTCTATGCCTACTTTCTGCAGGGTTTTTATCATAAATGGGTGTTGAATTTTGTCAAAAGCTTTCTCTGCATCTATTGAGATGATCATATGGTTTTTCTCCTTCAATTTGTTAATATGGTTTATCACATTGATAGATTTGCGTATATTGAAGAATCCTTGCATTCCTGGAATAAACCCCACTTGATCATGGTGTATGATCCTTTTAATGTGCTGTTGAATTCTGTTTGCTAGTATTTTGTTGAGGATTTTTGCATCTATGTTCATCAGTGATATTGGCCTGTAGTTTTCTTTCTTTGTGACATCCTTGTCTGGTTTTGGTATCAAGGTGATGGTGGCCTCGTAGAAGGAGTTAGGGAGTGGTCCTCCCTCTGCTATATTTTGGAAGAGTTTGAGAAGGATAGGTGTTAGCTCTTCTCTAAATGTTTGATAGAATTCGCCTGTGAAGCCATCTGGTCCTGGGCTTTTCTTTGTTGGAAGATTTTTAATCACAGTTTCAATTTCAGTGCTTGTGATTGGTCTGTTCATATTTTCTATTTCTTCCTGATTCAGTCTTGGCAGGTTGTGCATTTCTAAGAATTTGTCCATTTCTTCCAGATTGTCCATTTTATTGGCATAGAGTTGCTTGTAGTAATCTCTCATGATCTCTTTTATCTCTGCAGTGTCAGTTGTTACCTCTCCTTTTTCATTTCTAATTCTATTGATTTGAGTCTTCTCCCTTTTTTCTTGATGAGTCTGGCTAGTGGTTTATCTATTTTGTTTATCTTCTCAAAGAACCAGCTTTTAGTTTTATTGATCTTTGCTATTGTTTCCTTCATTTCTTTTTCATTTATTTCTGATCTGATTTTTATGATTTCTTTCCTTCTGCTAGCTTTGGGTTTTTTTTGTTCTTCTTTCTCTAATTGCTTGAGGTGCAAGGTTAGGTTGTTTATTTGAGATGTTTCCTGCTTCTTAAGGTGGGCTTGTATTGCTATAAACTTCCCCCTTAGAACTGCTTTTGCTGCATCCCACAGGTTTTGGGTCGTTGTATCTCCATTGTCATTTGTTTCTAGGTATTTTTTGATTTCCTCTTTGATTTCTTCAGTGATCTCTTCATTATTAAGTAGTGTATTGTTTAGCCTCCATGTGTTTGTATTTTTTACAGATCTTTTCCTGTAATTGATATCTAGTCTCATGGCGTTGTGGTCAGAGAAGATACTTGATACAATTTCAATTTTCTTAAATTTACCAAGGCTTGATTTGTGACCTAAGATATGATCTATCCTGGAGAATGTTCCATGAGCACTTGAGAAAAATGTGTATTCTGTTGTTTTTGGATGGAGTGTCCTATAAATATCAATTAAGTCCATCTTGTTTAATGTATCATTTAAAGCTTGTGTTTCCTTATTTATTTTCATTTTGGATGATCTGTCCATGGGTGAAAGTGGGGTGTTTAAGTCCCCTACTATGAATGTGTTACTGTCGATTTCCCCTTTTATGGCTGTTAGTATTTGCCTAATGTATTGAGGTGCTCCTATGTTGGGTGCATAAATATTTACAATTGTTATATCTTCTTCTTGGATCGATCCCTTGATCATTATGTAGTGTCCTTCTTTGTCTCTTTTAATAGTCCTTATTTTAAAGTCTATTTTGTCTGATATGAGAATTGCTACTCCAGCTTTCTTTTGGCTTCCATTTGCATGGAATATCTTTTTCCATCCCCTTACTTTCAGTCTGTATGTGTCTCTAGGTCTGAAGTGGGTCTATTGTAGACAGCATATATAAGGGTCTTGTTTTTGTATCCATTCAGCTAATCTGTGTCTTTTGGTGGGAGCATTTAGTCCATTTACATTTAAGGTAATTATCGATATGTATGTTCCTATTCCCATTTTCTAAATTGTTTTGGGTTCGTTATTATAGGTCTTTTCCTTCTCTTGTGTTTCTTGCCTAGAGAAGATCCTTTAGCATTTGTTGTAAAGCTGGTTTGGTGGTGCTGAACTCTCTCAGCTTTTGCTTGTCTGTAAAGGTTTTAATTTCTCCATCAAATCTGAATGAGATCCTTGCTGGGTAGAGTAGTCTTGGCTGCATGTTTTTCTCCTTCATCACTTTCAGTATGTCCTGCCACTCCCTTCTGGCTTGTAGGGTTTCTGCTGAGAGATCAGCTGTTAACCTTATGGGGATTCCCTTATGTGTTATTTGTTGTTTTTCCCTTGCTTCTTTTAATATGCTTTCTTTGTATTTAATTTTTGACAGTTTGATTAATATGTGTCTGGGCGTATTTCTCCTGTATTTATCTTGTATGGGACTCTCTGTGCTTCCTGGACTTGATTAACTATTTCCTTTCCCATATTAGGGAAGTTTTCAACTATAATCTCTTCAAATATTTTCTCAGTCCCTTTCTTTTTCTCTTCTTCTTCTGGAACCCCTATAATTCGAATGTTGGTGCGTTTAATGTTGTCCCAGAGGTCTCTGAGACTGTCCTCAGTTCTTTTCATTCTTTTTTCTTTATTCTGCTCTGCAGTAGTTATTTCCACTATTTTATCTTCCAGGTCACTTATCCGTTCTTCTGCCTCAGTTATTCTGCTATTGATCCCATCTAGAGTACTTTTAATTTCATTTATTGTGTTGTTCATCGTTGCTTGTTTCATCTTTAGTTCTTCTAGGTCCTTGTTAACTGATTCTTGCATTTTGTCCAATCTATTGTCCATTCTATCTCCAAGACTTCGGATCAACCTTACTATCATTATTCTGAATTCTCTTTCAGGTAGACTGCCTATTTCCTCTTCATTTGTTAGGTCTGGTGCATCTTTATCTTGCTCCTTTATCTGCTGTGTGTTTTTCTGTCTTCTCATTTTGCTTATCTTACTGTGTTTGGGGTCTCCTTTTTGCAGGCTGCAGGTTTGTAGTTCCTCCTGTTTTTGATGTCTGTCTCCAGTGGCTAAGGTTGGTTCAGTGGGTTGTGTAGGCTTCCTGGTGGAGGGGGCTAGTGCCTGTGTTGTGGTGGATGAGGCTGGATCTTGTCTCTCTAGTGGGCAGGTTCACGTGTGGTGGTGTGTTTGGGGGCGTCTGTGGCCTTATTATGATTTTAGGCAGCCTCTCTGCTAATGGGTGGGGTTGTGTTCCTGTTTTGCTAGTTGTTTGGCATAGGTTTTCCAGCACTGTGGCTTGCTGGTCGTTGAGTGAAGCTGGGTGCTGGTGTTAAGATGGAGGTCTCTGGGAGATTTTCGCCGTTTGATATTATGTGGAGCTGGGAGGTCTCTTGTTGATCAGTGTCCTGAAGTTGGCTGTCCTACCTCAGAGGCAGAGCCCTGCCTCCTGGTTGGAGCACCAAAAGTTTTTCATCCACAGGCTCAGGATAAAAGGGAGAAAAAGTAGAGGGAATTAGTAGAAGTATGAGGAAAGAAAGAAGGAAAGGAGGGTAGGAAGGAAGGAAGAAAGAAAGAAAGAAGCAAAGAAGGCAAGAAGGCAAGAAGGAAAGAAAGGAGGGAGGGAGGGAGGGAGGGAGGAAGGAAGGAAGGAGGGAAAGAAGGAAAAAAGACAGAAAGAAAGAAGATACAGTAAAAATAAAATAAAGTATAATAAAGTTATTGAATTAAAAACTTCTTATTTAGAAAAAAAAAAAAAAAAAGGGACGGAAAGAACCTTAGGACAAATGTTGGAAGCAAAGCTATACAGACAAAATCTTACACAGAAGCATACACATACACCCTCACTAAAAGAGGTAAATGGGGAAAAATCCTAAATCTTGCTGTCAGAGACCACCTCCTCAATTTGGGATGATTCGTTGTCTAAAGGAGGGAAGGAAGGACGGAAAGAAAGAAAGAAAGAAAGAAGGTAAAGTATAATAAGGTTATTAAAATTAATTATTAAGAAAAAAAATTAAAAAAAAAACATGGACGGATAGAACCCTAGGACAAATGGTGGAAGCAAGACTATACAGACAAGATCTCACACAGAAGCATACACATACACATTCACAAAAAGAGGAAAGGGGAAAAAATCATAGATCTTGCTCCTAAAGTCCACTTCCTTAATTTGGGATGATTGGTTGTCTATTCAGGTATTCCACAGATGCAGGGTACATCAAGTTGATTGTGGAGCTTTAATCCGCTGCTTCTGAGGCTGCTGGGAGAGATTTCCCTTTCTCTTCTTTGTTCTCACAGCTCCCAGGGCTAAGCTTTGGATTTGGCCCTGCCACTGCGTGTAGATCGCTGGAGGGCGTCTGTTTTTTGCTCAGACAGGATGGGGTTAAAAGAGCCGCTGATTGGGGGCTCTGGCGCACTCAGGCCGGCGGGGACGGAGGGGCACAGAGTGCGGGGCGGGCCTGCGGTGGCAAAGGCCGGCGTGACTTTGCACCAGCCTGAGGCGCGCTGTGCGCTCTCCCGGGGAAGTTGTCCCTGGATCCCGGGAACCCGGCAGTGGCGGGCTGCACAGGCTCTGCGGAAGAGGGGTGTGGAGAGTGACCTGTGCTCGCACACAGGCCCCTCGGTGGCGGCAGCAGCAGCCTTAACGTCTCCCGCCCGCCTCTGGGGTCCGCGCTTTTAGCCGCGGCTCGCGCCCGTCTCTGAATTCCGCGCTTTCAGCCGCGGCTCGCGCCCGTCTCTGGGGTCCGCGCTTTCAGCCGCGGTTCGCGCCCGTCTCTGGAGCTCCTTTAAGCAGCGTTCTTAAACCCCTCTCCTCACGCCCCAGGAAACAAAGAGGGAAGGAAAAGTCTCCTGCCTCTTCTGCAGGTGCAGGCTTTTCCCCGGACTCCCTCCCGGCTAGCTGTGGTGCACTAACCCCATCAGGCTATGTTCAAGCCGCCAACCCCAGTCCTCTCCCTGCGCTCAGGCCTCAGCTCGCAGCCCCGCCTGCCCCGGCGGGTGAGCAGACAAGCCTCTCGGGCTGGTGAGTGCCGGTCGGCACCGATCCTCTGTGCGGGAATCTCCCCGCTTTGCTCTCCGCACCCGTTGCTGTGCTCTCCTCCGCAGCTTCGAAGCTCCCCCCTCCGCCTCCCGCAGTCTCCGCCCGCGAAGGGGCTTCCTAGAGTGTGGAAACTTTTCCTCCTTCACCGCTCCCTCCCACTGGTGCAGGTGCCGTCCCTATTCTTTTGTCTCTGTTTTTTCTTTTGCCCTACCCAGGTACGTGGGGAGTTTCTTGCCTTTTGGGAGGTCTGAGGTCTTCTGCCAGCCTTCAGTAGGTGTTCTGTAGGAGTTGTTCCACGTGTAGATGTATTTCTGGTGTATCTGTGGGGAGGAAGGTGATCTCCGCGTCTTACTCTTCCGCCATCTTCCGCCTTCTCTTGATGCTTCTTATTGATTGTTTTTGGCAATGAAACACTTTATAAAATATTTTATTATATACTAATGTTAAATAGCAATAGTATTGTAGGTGAAATATATAGTTATTATGATTGATTAATAAATGTAGTGTAGGCAACTACACTTAACAACATTAAGCATAAGTTCTAATTATAGAATAGTCAGAAAAGATGAACTACAATTAGCAAATAAAATAATCCTACAAATGTAATGAAAAATATTTTGTAATTATTTGTATAATATTTGGTTTCTAATCACTTTTTTGTAGGACACCATTTTAAACATGTAAATAAAATACAAATTATTAATATTTAATATGCTCACATTTTATAGTTACTTGACACACATACTAGGTTTTAGCTTAATTCAATCATGTATGCTTTACCCTTTACAACTGGCCTCTCATATACAGGTTTAGTATCAGGATATGCTGTTTTAGAATTGAACCAGGTTATAAATTAGCATATATTTTATTTTAAAAATTGCAAGTTACTTTCCTATGAGAAAATATATTGTAATTTCACATGAGGCAATATAATTTGTCTCAGCACATTATTTTTCATTTCAGACTATTACATATCCTTTAAAAGGCCATAGTATATTGAATTTTAGAAACAACAAAACAAAATATCTACGTATGTTACATTGTTGCTTATAAGAAGGCTACATTAGTGTTCACTTTCAGTTTGTAAGTTTATTTCTTGAATTTTTAAATTTATTTGTTTATTTATATTTTAGTTAGGGGTAAATTTATTCTTTTGGTTTTTGTATTAGTTTTTCTTTGTATTATCTCCTTCTGAAACTCTATTTAAATATAACCTAGACTTTCTCAATCAATCCTCCATGCTTCCTAAGATTTCACTCATTTTTTTCCACATCATTTGTCATTATGATGACAGCTTCACACGGGCTGCAGTAATTTATTTATACAGCAAATATTCCCTTTGTACCTTAAATAGGACTTGGAATACAGCAAAGAATAAATTATGGAAATCCAGTCCTCATGGAATTCATATACTGTCAGAGGGAGACAGAATAAACATAAGAAAGTTAAGTCACGGAAGTAGAAATTAATAGTATGGAAGAAATAAAAGAGGGTGGGGAGGAGGACTCTGAAGTTGCAGCAGTGGTTGAAATTATGAACAGGGTGGTCAGAGAAGACTAGTTAAGAAGGTGTCCATTAAGTAACAACATCCTGAAGGTTGTGAAGAAGTTAGCTAATATGGACATCTAAAGGTTCTAAAGGTGAAAGCATTCCAGTCAAAGAGGAAAGTCAGTGGAAAGACCCTAAGACAGTAGCATGCCTGACATGGTCAAGGTACAAAACAAAGAGAGCAGTGAACATAGACTAGTTGTAGCAATGAGGAGAGTAGTAGACATAGAGTTAGAGAGGCTAGAATCATGGAAGGCTGTGTTGGCTATTGTAAGGACTTTATCTTTTATTTGGCTTTGAATAGGATGTCACTTAAAGGTTTTGAGTAGAGAGGCAATGTGGCCTGACGTATGTTTAATTAGGATGACTCTGTCTGCTTTGTCAGGAGTAATTGTAAATGGTCAGTGTTGGAACAAGGATACAGATTGGGAGGCTGTTGCAATGGTCCAAATAAGGCATAATGATTGCTAGATCAGGATGATCACAAAGGAAGTAAGACATGACATGTTTCAAACCAGAGTCATAGCAGTTGAGTAAAGAGAAGTGATTGCATTCTGGAGCTATTTTCTAATGGAATATCTATGTCATACAAGAAAAGGGGCAATCAAAGGTGAAATCAAAGTTTGGGGCAAGCCAACTTGAAGGATGGAGATGCCACCCACAGAGATGGAAAAACTGTAAATGAGGTAAGTTTAAGAGGAAGGATCAGATTAGTTTTAGAAATGGTAAGTTTGAGATGTTTCTTAGATTTTCAAATGGAGATTTGGGGTAGACATTTAGACATGTGAATCTGAAGTTGCATACAGAGGTCTTGGATGGAGATATAAATTTAAGGATTATTGCATATGCATGGATATTATTAAAAGCCACCAAGCTATATTATATCAATAAGTGAGTGAGTGTAGTTAGTGAAGAAAACAATCCTTCCTAATGAGCCCTGAGACACTCCAATATTAACAGACTTGGGAAATTGGAGCAAAGAGCAAAGGAAATTGAGAAATAATACAGCCAGTAAGAATGGAAAATAAATATGGGAGTATTATCCTGTAAGCTAAATAAGGTATACTTAAGAAGAGATTCTTATCAACTTATGTCAAACACAAAGGATGGGTCAAATTAAGATGAGGAAAGATAATAGACCACTATTTAAGCTATGTGTCTGTTATTTGTGGACTGGACAAGAATGTTTTTATGAAATGGTTGGGAATGAAAATTTGAATGAAATGGTTTTAAGAAAGAAATTGAGAAATAAAACTGGAAATGGATAATATAGGCATTTGTTTTGAGTTTACTGCAAAACGGAACAGAATTGCAAAGGAAACTTGTTGGAGAAGTAAGGTTGAGAGAAGGTTTTGCAGCGTGCCAATTTGTGACAGTGCAGGGGGCTCCCTGAGAATTCAGTAAGGAAATAAATTATCAAATTTGTAAAAATCATCTGAAGTTTGCTCTTTTATCTATATTTTCTTCACTGCCAACTCCTCTGGTTTATTCAGGTGAGATTATTTCTAAGTGTATTGTATATACTTTATCTGGCCCACTTTCTATATTTGATTAAATTCTCACAGTATCTGTATTTCTCATGGTATTTTTGTTATTGGTAGCCCTGTTGCTAAAATAGTCTCATGCAAGAAAACAGTCTCCAGTCAACTATGTCATCTGCTCTGAAATAACTTGTTTTGTTTCCTTCTCCAAGGCTTGATGCATGTTGCTCCTTTTTAATGTCAATTTATTGCTCATTATTATGACTAAATTAAGATACGAGGTCAGAAATATTTATCCAATAGCATCTATCTTATAAAATATTCACCAGTGTTCAATGAGCAGCTGAGGTTATGGTGGAAGATGTTCGGTGGTCCAGATTTCTCAAGATTAGTTTTTTGATACTTAAACATTTGGATCTCTATAAATACATATGCTAAAATATGTAATAAATGTATGTTGAATAAATGTATTAATAAGTGTGATAAGTGACTCTGTACAAGTGGGTATAACTTATAAAACCTCAATGGGAATAGAGTTAAAATTAACTGTTGGAGTTAAAATTAACTGTTTCAGTAAAAACCATCTATTTATAGTATAGTTTTTGTCCCTTTAAGCCAGATGTCACACACTGCCAGGACAAAATATAGATTGTGGCCATAGACACAATTTTCTTCTCTTACCATTTTTCAAAAATAGATTATTAAACAACATTTTTGAAAAGGTCCCATGTTTATGAAATCCAGATATCTGACTTCTCTTGAGTAAGTAGAATATCTCTCAACACTGAGCCCACATTTCACAAGACCACATCATCTCCAGGCTCTCCTCCCTGGAAAATCATGAGCAATTTTGTCACAGTTCCCTGCCTCTTTCATTCATTTTAACTAATGATATCTACAGGAAGTGACTTTCTTGCCTCTGTTTAACTATTTCAAATCAAGTTTAGAGTATTGCAATAAATGTTTAACCAAAATTATAAAATTATGGTAAAACATATGGTTTAAGCAGCACAGCGAGAAGACATTTAGTAAATCCCAACTAGTTATCTGAATATCAAAGATGTTTAAAATGACAACTACCAGTGATATTACATAAGGTTTGTGTTAGCTGTTAGGTGAGCAAACATAATCATGACACTATGATATAGACTACAAAAAGTTGATTTATGTATTTTTTGTCTGTGTGGGGCAGGATTTATATTAGGCAAATTTAGATTAGTGGTTTAGTGAGAAGTGGGTAGGATTCACAATCTAGTCTGACATTAACTACAAAAAGTTGAGAAGAAAGCTCAATGAGAGGGAAAGTTATCCAAGGGGATGCAAAACAACCTCCATGACATACGGCAAATCCATTCTCATTTTAGGTTGCAGGTTGCTCAACGCAAGATACTCAGAGACAATCCAGATGAGATGCTAGAGGTTTATTCCCATGGTCTAGGTAATTCATCCAGAGTTCAAGGCAACGATCCTTGGAGAAGAAGATTGCAATTTCTCAATCAGGAACCAAAGCTGTATCCCAATCTGGAAAAATTATGTGGGGAATCATAGTGACCTTCAGTTGAATGAGACTCTACAAGGTACTGGATCCTGGATTTCACCTCAGATTAGTGACTAAGGAGAGACAGGATCAACACAGAAATCTTCCAGTCAGCAGAGGGAACCAGAGCCATAAACTTGCAATGGGCCTAAGAGAACTACCTAGGAAAATAGCTTAATATAATAAAACATAGCAAAAGTCCTCTATAAAAAAAAATTACATACTTGGCATATGAAAGTATGTCCAATTACAATCAAATAAAATTACTTGATGAGCAAAAAAATCTGCTTTTTATATACCCTAAAATATATACTGGGTTTGACTCCACAGGATATATTCATAATAAAAACAATTATCAGAATTAGATGAAAATATTCAATAATTTTAAATAACGATGTTCTGAGCTGTAAAAACAAGCCAAGGTAAATATCAAATCATGCAATGCACAAAAGAGGCTTCTGTGTTTAGTTGCTAAATGCCAGACTGTGACTAAGGCTATCTTTTTCTCAATAGTTTTTAGTACTTTAATTAGAAAGTCAGGTATACATGTTTTTGAAACTAGATCTGTATATAAGTTTTCTTAGATAACATGCTTGTTTTCATTCTAAGCATGTAAAATATCAAGTTAAAATGGCCCAAACAGTTTTTAGTGGACTGGAACATATTAATTGAAAAATTCTTTAATTTGAAATGTTTCTGTCAGGTTAATGAATTGGAGTAATAAAATCATATTGAAAATACCTGCCTGTGAAAACCAGGCTATATGAAGTCAATGGGGAGGAACATATGTAGGTGACAAACTGTAAATTTTCTGACTGGAAACTAGTTTGTCTGATATAAGCAGTGTTTGATTGTTAAGATTCTTTCAATACGAAATATGTTGATGCAATCTTGCTTATCTATGTATATATCTTGTTTACATGCTGTTAAGAGGGAAATGCAAATACTTTTATGGAGAGAAACATCTGTGCAATATAATTTTATTAATTCTCAAAATACCAAAAAATAATATATTTTAAATTAGACATACTCCAAATTAGGATAATGTAAGATTCAGTGTCAGGTGTCAAGGACATAGTAGAGATTCAACAATGGCAAAAATAGAATTGATTCAGTTTTCTGCTAATTTCAAATAACAATGGGATTTAAACTGTGTAAAATGATAGGTTAATTTCACATTCTTGGATAGACATAGATATCATAAAAATGGGTTGATTTATTAAAATTTATAATGAAATAAAATTGTATTAAATTTCAAATTTTTGAAAGGTAAAGAGCAGTGCTTAATGATTTCTATTTAAATTACTGTTAAACAGAGCTTAGTGCAGATACCTCTGGGTCATAAAGTAAATTAGAACTATATCAGCCAGCAGCAATGAAATATAAACTTCAATTGTATACTGGTTAGATAGCCATGTAAATTGTCTCAAGTTGAATTTATAAGCTTAACTTAATGCACTGAGAGAGAGAGAGAGAGAGAGACTGGCTCTAAAGATTGAGCTTTGGATCTCTCTGTATACAGTTCTGAAGGCAAGATGTTTACTATTTTTAAGCTTCTGCTCTTGTGAGATAATTCCACTTGTAACAATACTCTTCCATAGAATAATACTAAACTGATATTGATAACATCATTGTAGATGAGTTTATTAGATCAGATTAATAATTTTTTGTTTGTTTTCCAGTCATCTTTATTCCTCCATTTTTACTCCTATCTGCAGTGACTTAATGATTTAAAAAAATGGCTTTTGTGAAATTTAACTATGGAAGCAAATATTTTGATTTTCTTTTCGTGGTCATGCTCCTATTAATATGCTGCAAAAAAAGACATGCTTCTATTTTTGTTGTTGTTGTTGTTTTAACAATCCTTTATAAACATTTAATCATAAAAATTCTGAACTCTTTCCAAGATTTATATAAGACTTCTACGTTCATAGATCTTCTTGTGCCTGATTAATATAATATTATTAGTTTTTTAAGGAACAGAGATTTCAGACTATGTTCTCGATTGCACCAAAACAAACAAACCACGACAATGATTTCTGTAAGAAATTTTCAGGAATAAAAATTGAGAAATCATATAGACACTTGTACTAAAACTTGTGACTAAAGGTTAGCAAAGTTTAAATATGCAAAATAAAATATTTCTACCTAGTTCATAATTTAATGGCCTAATAAACATATAGTCATTCTTTAGAAATCCCTTTTTTAATGTCTATAATGAATTTTATTTTATTTTTATTTTTTTAACATCTTTGTTAGAGTATAATTGCTTTACAATGGTGTGTCAGTTTCTGCTTTATAACCAAGTGAATCAGCTATATGTATACATACATCCTCATATCTCCTCCCTCTTGTGTCTCCCTCCCACCCTCCCTATCCCACCCCTCTAGGTGGTCACAAAGCACCAAGCTGATCTCTCTGTGAGAGAGTGGCATGGACTTATATGTACTAGAAATCCCTTTTATGTGGCAAGGACAATGCTAAGAATTAAAATAGAGCTCATGAAACATGAACTACTACCTAAGGACCAAGCTGTTCCTCTCTGAACTTGTCCTTCTTAAAAACAGACTAAATCTGTGTAAGTGTCAAGAGCAATTTTGTGATGAAGTGAGTGGGTCTGGAGCCTGGGTGATAGGGCTCAAGTTCTGGCTCTATCATTGACACCATATAAGATGGTATTTGACTATTGTCAATCTGAGTTCCTTCATCTGTTGATTGGAGGTAAGAATGGCCTTGTTGTATAGCATGTTGTGAAGATTAAATAGGATGATGAAATTATAGCTCCTAGCATAGAGTTCACACAATCTATGTTAACTTTTAATATCTTTTAGAAATGCTTTCAAATGTACTACTTTACTCCTAAACATACTTCCATAAGACTTGACTATGTGGGGAAACTTTGAATTCTGTTTAACTGAAGTTGAAGAATAACTGACTTTTGGCATATAATACTAGACATAGTAACAGTGTTTGTAGTAATAGCAGCAGCAGCAGTAACAGTATATTAGATATTCTTATGGTGAATTAGGATAATTATTTTGAACATCATGACCATGGTGAAGAGCTGTGATATAAGAAACAAGCAATAGAGTAAAATAAAAATTAAGAGTTTTTGAAATACCAAGATAACTTTAGGTCTTGTATGGTAAACACTAGAAAACAGTTTGCCCAAAGAGCCAAAATGGAAAACTTGATGACATTAAGGGATATTCTTCACTGAGAAAATTAAATGTTGTTAAGGATTTTACGCTTCACATATTATTTCATAAATACAAGACATTGACAAAATGATCCCAAAATATATTTGGAAGTAAAAGTAGCTAAAACTAACCCAAAATATGTAGAAAAATAGATTAACATTCAACTTGTTTTCCTATTAGCTATTACAGTAATAAAATGATGTTATTTGAACAAGAAATCAGTATTTATCTATCAGATGCTTACTTCAAATTATATATCTGGAATATGATAAAGGCCTAATATCAGATAAAAAAAGATGTAATTTAGTAAATGCTTTTAAGAAAATTAACAATTTGAAAAAGGATACATTTACATATTTACTTCCAACACAGTAAAGTAGATTTCAGATTATCATATTGTTAAATCCAAAAAAAGAAATAAAAGGCAATTTGAAAAAAAAATATATATATATATAAAGTGAGAAAATCTTTCTACAATAAACTGGAAAATGCCAGAAAGGGAAATTTTGACCAATTTGATCATAACAAATTTGATCTTTGGAGCTTCATATAGCATTATAAATAAGATTAAAATGCAAACAAACATGATAAACTGTTAGAATGCTTTTTGAAAACAACGGATAAGAGCTTGACATTATTTAAACAGTATTAAGTACTTGATTTCTGAACAGGAAACGATTGGTCATTTCAAACTTAAAATATAAAAGGGATATTATAAAGAATAAATTATAAAATATTACAAAAACATTGTACCTCACTACTAAGAAAATTAGTGAAAATCAGAAAAATAAGACCTATACCACCTTATAGTTTTAATGAAAAGGCAACATAGTACAACTTTCATATGTTCACATAATATTCCTCAGAAATTACACTTTAAAACATAGAACATAGTTTCCATTTTTCTGGGGTTTTTTGTCCACGCTGTGAGGCATGCAGGATCTTAGTTACCAAACCAGGGATCGAAACTGTGCTTGCTGCAGTGGAAGCACAGTGTCTTAACCACTGGACTGCCAGGGAACTAAAAAAACAAAAACAGTTTCCTGAAGAAATAAACAGAGATGAGCACAAATATACATGTAAAACACATAAATTCCAAACAGTAATGATATTGTAAATGAGTTTTGGTACTATCTTTTAAATTATATTTTAATGGAATATTTAATTTAATGAGAATTATGCTCATTGCTCATAATATTATATTAAATGATAATATAAGAAAATAAATTATATATACATGATGTATAGAATATATTATATGTGTGTATTATAATACGTATTTTTAAGGTGTTTTTTTTTTCTTTTTCTTTCAGTAAAATCCTCCAAATTCAGTAAGATTAAATTTCTACCATTCCAGACTTCTTCCTTGAGCCAAGATGGAGGAACAGGAACCAAATTTACCCTCTTACATGAAACAACCAAAAACAAGAAAGACAAATTATATGAAACAACAGTCTTTAAGACATTGGACATTACGTTGAGAGGAAAGTAAAGCTTTTATAATACACATGAATTGGTCATTTAATATCACTTACACATAGGCTGTGATAAGATAAATTGTATACTATAAACAACTAAATAATAAAGTTATAGTTAATAAGCCAACAAAGGAGATAAATGGAATCATAAGAATTACTCAATCCAAAGAAGGCAGGAAGTAGAGCACTGAACTTCACCAGAAAACCCTGTTTATAGTACTAGCTCTGTCTCTGGCTAATGGCAGGAGCCCAGTCAGTTTCTTTCTCTGGATTCCGGTTTCCCTCTTTGTAAACTGAGGTGCTTGGACTAGAGTCTATTCTGATAATTAGATGATCTGTGAGACTCCATGGAACCCTAACATTCTGGAGCATCTGATGTCTCTGCCAGAATGTCACCTGAGATCTTAGAGATGAGGGATTGTTAGAGAGGTGAAAGAGGATGAGAGAAACTATCATTCAAACTTCCCTCCAGAAGGAAGATTGGCCTGGATTCAGGAGACCTGGACTCAATTCTTCTGCTGACCAGCTCAATAACTGTCAGCCTCTTGATTTCAGGATTCTCATCTGTGACAGGAGGTGACATGAATCTCTGGGACCTTGTCACTTCGAACATTTCAATTTCTGATTCTAAGTATCATGTTCAATTGTTCCTAGGCCTTTAGTCACCACCCAGTAGAAATAAATTAAAATATGTCTTATGAACTCTGATTACAATTTTTAAATTATATCATCCTTGAGGTGATTGTGGATAAAAACAAAGACCCAGCAAAGTCCCAGTTGTAAATGAAGCCAACCAGCTACTTGGCAGAGGAAGATTGAAGTGTATAAAGTACATAAATTTGAAGCTATCTAAGGCAATTACTTCCTTTTTTACATCACCGAGGTTACTCACAAACAATTCTGACTATTAAGGGAAATATTCAAGACCCAATTCTCCTGTTTCGTTTCTAGTCTTCATTCTGCATATGATTTATGCTTATTGTTAATCCCTTTTCCATGCCTGCGTAGATTAAAAATAGGAAAGGATGGGAGGGATGTTAGCCCCAAACTGTAATTCTGTGACCACCTGGAAAACAACACTTTTATGTGGATCTGTTGACTGGGTTTAAGACTTGATCTGAGTTCTATCTCTGACAAATAGAATCATAAGATTCTTGAGCTTGATGGTCCTTAAGATATTCCTGATGTCTTGCTGACATGTAGAGAAGAAATCACAGTATTTAACAGTGCTTGGGTCCCCAGTGAAGACTGGTCATATGAGTCACCAATGAGACACTCATTCAAGATAAGATACCTGTTAGGGGTTAAATTGTATCACCCCAAAAGACGTTGATATCTTAAACTCCAGTGCCTGTGAATGTGACCTTATTTGGAAATAAAATCTTTTCAGATAATCAAGTTAAGATGAGGTCATTAGGTTGGTAGATCCCAATTGGTGTCATTATAAAAAATGGGAAATTTGGACATAGACATGTGCACAGGGAGAACGCCATGAGAAGATGAAGGCAGAGGTCAGGGTGATGGATCTACAAGCCAAACAACACCGAAGATTGCTAACAAAGCTTGGCAGAAGCTATGAAAACGGCATGGAACAGAGTCTCCCAGTTCCCTAAAGGATCGCTGGATGGTAAAATTGTGAAAATTTCTAGTTTTCTAATTATACATAATATTGGTACATATTATACAATGAATTGTTAGATATAGATAGATATGGGTATAAATATAGATCTGAAAGACACAGCCACATCTGCAGATTTCTGATATGAGGTGGTCATGCACCTAAAAGTCAAGAACACCTAATATGTAATAGCTGAATTTCAAGCACTTAAAATTTCTTCCTTTTTTTCCTACCTTCACTGAACTGTTTGGTGGTAAGTCGGGACACCATAAATCTGTAAGTCCTTCTCTTTTGTTGAAGAGACAAACTAAACAAAGACAAAATAAAAGATAATAGTATAAAGCTGAAAATGCATAGAGATAATACACATGATCTGAAAATGAAACATTACAAGATGCTAGAACAGCCTTGAGAAAGGTCTAATGAAGAACTCTTGGAACACACCTCTGTAACAGAAGAACGAGCACAGCTAAAAATAGAATAATAGCATTAGGGAAAAAATGTAAATTAATATATTTTTTCCTGAAGATTAGATTTTTGGTTAATTGGTTTCTATTTTTTAATGCTGCATTTTACCAAAAAGTCAAAGGAAACAAAAATTCTGATTGTAATGAATTATGGGCACTGTGCTGGCCACCAGTTCTTTCTGGAGAAAAAGACTTTTCCTGGGGAGAGTGGGAGAGATTGTTAAACACAGTTTTATCGGAATATGTTAGAGAGAGAAAAACAAGAGTCAGAGATACCTATTTAAGTCTTGTGAAATGAGCTGTCTAGGCATGAGGTCACCAGGAAAACAACTGTATTTACTAGGCACAGTTATGGAGGATGAATTATGAAGAAATAACTCCAAATCAGAATCATTAAGAACTACCCACTAATTAAATGAATTTACTAAAATAAATTCAAGGACCAGAGGTTTAGAAAATTTCTTAAGGCTTAGAAAATTTAGTGCTTTGCAAATATATAGGGAAATTAGAAAGTACCACAGGTTCTTGAGGTGAGTTTTGATCATAATGAGTCTAAGGCTATGCAGAATTCTGAAGTAAAATGGATTTGTGGGTAATTCATGCTTAGGAAGAACTTCATGAAAGAAATCCTTGACAGTATATTCCCTCTCTTCTGCTTCTGACCAGTCAGAGTGACTTCTGGAAACAACCATTCTGTGGAATAGAACAGGCTCTTGCATGGCTCATTACTGAGACATAAGAGCAGTGTCACATAGGTCACAGTGAAAAAAAAGAAATCCACTAGAAACAAGTCAGAAGACACTTGCACATAATCACGCTGTGTAGTTATGGCCCTGTTGTTGTTAAAAACATTCCCAAAATAACTCCGTCTTAAAAGTCACCAAGGAATAAGTAATTTTGAACGCTTTTCATGTTAAAAACTAATTCTTTCTACTCTCTAATAATGTTTATTGCTGACATCTGCAGAGATTTACAATAAAATAAGATGTTTAATGCCAACTTGTCAAGTATAATATCCTCTTTGTCGTTTAGTAATTTTCTGGGAACATGCTTGCTTTCATTTATTTTTTGAAATTATTATTTTTTATGGCAGTTATTCTAAACAGATTAAAAAAAACAAGCCAACAAAAATCATTTTCTGGCCCACTTGAGAAAAAAATCCAAGTAACATTTTCAGAGCCAATATCCATTAAAATATAACTAACTTGTAGTGTTTGAATACCTCTCCATGAACACTCAGTAACTAAGGAAAGACATGCCCAAACTGAGGTGTAGTGTCCTGCAGGCCTTGACAGGTATGAGACTGCTTTTTATTTATTTGTATTTGAACTTTATTTTGAAATAATTTTAATCTACAGGAAAGTTGCAAGGAAAGCATAAAGAATTTCGGTAAAACTCTTACCCAGTTTCTCCCATTGTTAACATCTTATGTTACTCTGTTATCTTTGTCAAAACTAAGAGACTGATATTGGTATGTTGCTACTGATTAAACGCCAGTGGATTTTATCACTTTTTCTATTGATGGTCTTTTTTTGTTCCTTGATATAATCTAGGTGTTTTAGTCTGTTTGGGCTATTATAACAAAAATACCATAGACTGGGTAGCTTAAACAACAAACTTTCATTTCTCACAGCTTTGGAGGCTGGGGAGTTGAGATCCAAACAGAAGCAGACTCAGTGTCTGGTGAGGGTCTGTTTCCTGGTTTATAGATTGCTGTCTTCTGGCTGTGTCCCGTATGGCGAAAGAGGATGACTTTGCTCTCTGGGGTGCTTTTTATAAGGGCACTAATCCTAATAGTGAGAGCTCTGCCCTCATGACCTGATCACCTCCCAAAGGCCCCACCTCCTATTACAATCACCTTGAGGATTGGGTTTCAACATATGAATTTTGGGGGAACCTATATATTTAGTCTATAGCACCTGGTACTACATTTCATTTAGTCCTCATCTCTCTCCTATCCCCACTGGTCTGGGATAGTTTCTCAGTCTTTCCTTGTTTTCCATGACCTTAACAATTTTGAGGAGTACTAGCTAGATAGTACCTAGAAAAACTCCCAAGCTGGATTTGTTTCTCTCTATAGATAGATACATAAATAGATAGATAGATAGAAAGATAGATAATATATAGATTTTATATATATAATCTTATATATATATATATATATATATATATATATATATATATAATTAGACTCAGATTATGGGATTTTGAAAAGGATACCACAAAGTAAAGTGTCCTTGTTATCACATCATATCAGGAGGTAGATGATATCCACATGATATCACTGATGATCTTCACCTTCATCACTTGTTTAGGGTAGTAGTTGCCAGGTTTGTCCACTGTAAGATTACTAATTTTCCCACTTATTCTTCTATATTTTGAAAGCTAGTCACTCAGTCTAGTGCACCCTCATGGGTATGAGGTTGTAGTGGGGAGATAAACCCCAATTCTTAGAGGGAGTATCTACATATTTATATTCTTGGAATTCTTCTGCAAGAAAATGTATGTCTTCTACATTTATTTGTTTATTTTATCATTTATTTAGATCAGTATGGACTTATGTAATATTATTTTTATGTAGGATTATAATCCACAATTTACTTATTTTATTTCTCAAATTGTCCAAATTTTGGTCTTTGGGAAATTTTTAAAATTTTCTCCTATGTCCTTTGACATGTCCTCAATTGATTTTTTAGAACATTCCTAAACCACAGGATGCTCCAGGCTTTTTTTGCATTTTTCTCTGCCTCAACCCTAAAGTCACTTATTAAACCAAAGAATATTAGTTTTTATTTTTTATTAAAGAATATCATTCAGAACTAAAATCTGGGTGCTGAGTGTAATCCTTGCCACTGAGGTATCATTGTTTCTAGGCCCTCTCAACAGACAGAACTAGAGAATATATGTATACTAACCTATGTGTACATAGATATCTATAATTTTTTCTGTATCTATTTGTGTGATATTAAACACACAGACACAGACACACACACACACACACACACACACACACATATATATATATATATATATATATATATATATATATAAAATCATGAGTTCATACTGATTTCTCAGGCTCTAGTGCAGTACCAGAGCATTCGTACATTTTATTCTTCATTTCTTATTTATCTGAACTTTTTTCACTGACAATGAGAAATTTGATTCTTACCATTCACTCTCCATTTACTTAATTCTTCACCTCCAGTATACGTGTAAGGCAGTTCAGAATTGCTACTTGTACCTAGGGCTGCTTTTTTTTTTTTTTTAAAGAGAGCATGCAAATCTATGTATCCTTACAATTCTTCTGCTGTTTCCCAGTATCTTTAAGTAAAGTCTGAATTCCTTGGCACAGCTTACACAAGGACCCTGGCTAACCTAACCTTTTCTACCTCTGCAAATTTTCCTCCCATTTTGTTTCTT